>NC_081408.1:202782190-203087151 GCF_030272615.1 Cryptomeria japonica | reverse complement strand
TAGGCTTATATTTATGATTTAATTTGGTTTCTAGGTATAAGGTTTAATTTTGACCAATAAGATTCAATTTTGGTTAAGGAAAATTAGGTTAATGTTTACGGTTCAAATTTGGTTTGGAGTTAGGGTTAAATTTAATTTATTATGAGAATTAGGGTTTAACTTCGTCTAATGTTATTTTAAGGATTTGTAATTTGTTTAAGGGTTACTATTACATTTTCTTTAGAGGTAGGGCTAGGATTCATTTTCATTTAAGGTTAGGGTTCTGGTTCAATCTAGTTTATGATCAAGGTTATTTTTGGTTTATCATTAGATTTTAACTAGCATATATATATATTATTATATATATAAAGTAAGCCGAGAGATATGGAGGCTTTAATTTTTTGATAATAAAGTTAAGTTATAAAAATAATAGAAAAATTAAAGCCTCTATATCTCTCGGCTTACTTTATATATATATATATATATATATATATATATATATATATATATATATATATATATATATATATATATATATATATATATATATATATATATATATATATATATATATATATATATATATATATATATATATATATATATATATATATATATATATATTAGTTTGTTTGGTTAAGTGCTATCAAGTATGGGGATAGCACCCTATATTGATATTTAGCTTACTTTATATATATAATAATATATATATGCTACTAGCATTTGGGGCTTCAACACATAATAAATTAAATAAACCATAATGATCTAATAATTTTATAATTGAAGAAAATTTAATTAGAATCAAATTAAATGTAATATAATAATATTTTTTAAACTTTAATAATTTGAGTTAAACTTTATTTAATGTTTATATGTTAAATAAATGATTTATAATCATTATAATACTTTTCTAACTTCAATAAAAAAATTCATATAAATTATTTAAATCAAATTTCATGCAAATCAATAATTTTTAAAACTTCAATAATTTAAATTTAATTTGATTACTTGCACAATTAAAAAAAATTAAGTTGACCCACATTAAAGGCAAACCCAAATTAAAACCTAACCATTAAAAAACTATAATCTTGATTGAACCATAAAACTAACCCTAATTCAATGGTTAGTATGTTTAATCAGGTTTAGGATCAGGGTTCAATATGATTTAAGGTTATAGTTCACTTTCATTTAGTTTTAGGGTCAATGTTCAATGTGGTTTAGGACTACCTTTCAATTTAGGTTCACTATTAATGGTTGGGTGAGCAATTTATTTAAGGGTTAAGGTTAAATTTGATTTATGCTTAAGATTGGGTTTTAATTTCGTTTGGGGCTAGGGATGAATTTAGTTAGTTTTAGATTCAAAATCAAATATATAATCAATTAGGGTTAAGATTATAACAGTCACCCTTATTTAGTGTTAGAGTGAGGATTAGATATCGAATTAGGGTTAGCATTGAAATAGTAAGCCTAATTTGGTAAGGGTTTGGGTTCAATTTGGTGTAGTGTTTAATCAAGTTTAGGATTCGTGTTTAATTTTGTATAGGATGTTCAATTATGTTTAGAGTTATAGTTCAATTTGGTTTATGAATATGCTTCAAAAAAATTTAGTGTTGGGGTTAGGGCTAAATTTCATTTATGGTTAGGTTTGAATTTGGTAGTGTTAAGATTAGGGTACAATTAGGTTTAGGGTTAGAGTTTAATTTGGTTTAATGTTAAATAAGGTTTAAGGATATGGTTAAAATTGGTTTATGGTTATGATTCAACTTGGTTTAGGGCTAGGATTAGGCTTAGGGTTTAATATGGTTTAGTGTTTAATCAAGTTAAGGGTTATTGTTTAATTTTCTTTAGTGTTCAATTTGGTTTAGGATTAGGGTTCAATTTGGTTTAGCATTAGCATTAGGGTTCAATTTAGTTTAGTGTTGGTTTAATTTGGTATAGTGTTAAGATTAGGGTACATTTAGGTTTAGGTTTAGAGTTTAACTTGGTTTAATGTTTAACTGAGTTTGGGGATATGGTTCAACTTGGTTTAGGGTTCAAGTTTAGGATACAATTGAATTTGGTTTAGAGTTAGGGTTAGGGTTAGGGTTAGTGTTTAATTTGGGATAGAGTTAGAATTATATTTCCTCTAGAGCTAGGGCTATGATTCGTTTTGATTTAAGGTTAGTGTTATGGTTTAATTTGGTTTATGATTAGGTTTAATTGTGATTTACAATTAGGTTTTAATTAGCTTTATGATTAAGGTTCATTTTGATTTACAATAGGGTTTCATTTAGCACTAAACCAAATCAAACCTTTATGCTAACCCTTATATAATAGTGTTCTATTAGGATTCATTTTGTTTTATGATTAGTCTTCATTTTGGTTTACAATTAGGGTTGATGACGTTGAGTGTTTATTGATTTTGGTTTATAATTAGGGTTAAGGTTAGATTTTGGTTTACAAGTAGGGTTAGGCTTAGAGTTATGGTTTAATTTGGTTTAGGGTTATGGTTCAATTTTGGTTTACAATGAGGGTTAGGGTTAGAGTTATGGCTTAATTTGGTGCTCAGTTTGTAACTATAGGAATTGAGATTAAAGTTGAATTGAGTTTAGGGTTAAGGTAGCATGTTTGGTTTAGTGTCAATTAGGTTTAAGGGTAGAGTTCAATTTGGTTTACTATTCAATTAGGTTTAGCATTAGGATTTAATTTGGTTTAGTCTTAGGGTTCAATTTGACTTAGTGAACTATGGTTAGGGTTGAATTTAGTTTAGTAGTAAAGTTAGGATTAATAATTTATTTAAGGGTTAGGATTGAATATGGTTTAGTGTTCAATTTGGTTTAGGTTTCTGGTGTAATTTTGATTTTGGTTCACTATTAGGGTTAGGGCTCAAATAAATCTAGGTTGAGAATTCAATTTTATTTAGTGTTAGAGTGAGGATTAGATATAGAATTAGGTAACTAATTTGGTAAGGATTTGGGTTCAATTATCTTTGTGATTAAGGTTTATTTTGATTTACAAAAGAATTTCATTTAACACTAAACCAAATTAAACCTTTACCCTAACCCATATATAATAATGTTATACTAGGATTCATTTTGATTTATGATTAGGCTTTAGAATTAGCAAATCCACCATTATGAAAAACAACAAATACCTTACAAACTCCGCTATGTTGTGCTACTGTGTTCAATGACAGAAGCTTATACTTCATACTATTTATTATTTATCAACATTCTTACGTGTTATATACGGTGTTCAATTTTGATTGACTCTTAAAAGCAATATCAGTGTTCATGTACGAAGAAATGTGTATTAGGTTTTGTTTTCCTTTGTGCCTTGCAATTTAACTATTACTGGAGGTAGTTGTGCTACGTAATACTCAGTTAATTTGCTCAATATTACTTTCGTGATTGCAAACTTACCCTAATTTGCTCCTTCAATGCTTTTGATTAAAGAGAAACGTTTGTTAAATCTAAAACATTTACTGTCAATTCTTCCTGGCAAATCGTATTTCCTTTTTATCTTACCAGTTCGTTGCATACTCAAATCTGAACAAATATAGTACTAAATCGATTCAATTGAGTTGTTTTCCGCTATTAGGAAGATATGAAGCAAAATTACATGAAACACAGTTGCACTTTTATCAAAATGATACTTCAATGCTGCAGATTTTGTGTAAAAATTGCTATGAATCTGAAATGTGATAGAATTGAATGTCTGACAAAAAAAATAAAAAAATATTTCAAATATATAAATTCCATCCATTAAAATCGTTATTTGCAGATGGAGAATATAATTTCACATATTTAAGTAGAGCTTTTCTTACCTTGACAAAACCTTTTTGATAGTTTCCTACTGTTTTAGCTGCAAACCGTAAATATTATATAAGCCTCTCGGCTTAAAATAGGAATGATAAGCCATTGACTGCAAGCTTGACGTGGGAGAAAACACTTGTTTGAAGACTCTAGTGCATGGATTGCAATTTGGGCATTAAAGTGTATTCATTTTTGGCAAACACAAGTGCCATTGTAATAATTTATAAGATTAAATGGTCTGAAATTGCAAACACAACTAATACAATGACATAGGAGGAAGACCATATACAATATGATTGAGGTCCGAGGATTTAAACTTTTAAAAAATTGAATCACTAAATCTTACAATTCTAGTTACGAATTGTCAAAAGTTTGTATACATTGAAATTTCAACAACAAATTGTTATTACAAACTTAACTATGTCCGGTCATTTCAAAATAAAATTCTACACGATGTAATTGCATACCTTTTTAGATACGCTCCCACCCAGCATGCATACCAAAAGGTTGTTGTGTAGATAAGGCATGCACACTGTTCTTCATTAAATGCCTCGAGAAATGTGGTCTTATGAAATACCACGACTTCAAGATATACCCAAAAAAAAAATGAATGTAATGAGAAAACTTTAAAAGCATTCAATAAAATGTCATTCGGAGGCGTAAAGGCAAGTCAAACCCACATTACCTGCACATGTGCAATTTCGGCGAACAACACAGAAATGTCAGTCGTCTCCGGCTGAGGAAGACGTTATGCGGAGTTTCGAATTCATTTTCAAAGACAATATCGTTTCAGTATGTGAGAACCTCATGATCATTATTGAAAAAGATGCTCCTGTATACTTTCAGTAATATAAACAAACAGTAATATTTAATAAGTCGAGTATAGATGGAGAAACATGAGCGATGAAGATTGTATACCTCCATAAAATCTCTAGGTCGATGAACATGGTTTGCTTAAAACGGTTTTCAATCAAATTTGAAGATGAAGATGATGCTCTCTGAATTAAAAAACATAGTTTTTTCTTGAATCAGTTATAGGAAATATAGGTGGCAAAAAATGAACCACGTAATTTGTTAAACTGTTTTACAATTTCTTGTTAATTTCAATTTCATTTCAACAGCATGCAGCACTTACCGTCCAGCCACTACAGTGCTACCCATTTTAAAGTTTGGGTTATGAAATTTCTTCCCTGCTCGAAATATTCCTGCCTATTTCAACTCGATCTGTTTGCCAAAAATATGCCAGAATTGTCTAGGCCGGAAATGTTTACGCCGGAAATGTTGACACTGGTTCTCACCCATCCTGCGAATGAAGGAAGCCTCTCGGCTTAATTAGCTTTATGATTAAGAATTATTTTGATTTAAAATAAGATTTCATTTAGCACTAAATTGACATAGAAAATATTCAAACATTAAAAAATAATATGATTTATTATTATGGTCTAATTATCCTTCTGAATGTGTTGGTTATGTGCAGGGAGGTAACAAAGACTATGGGAGAAATGTATATTCCAAATTGATTTCTTTTATGAGAAATTATGAGTTTAAGCATCTCTTTATTTTTCAAGAAAATGAGGTTTTGTTATCCCCTAAACATGTGTATAGGAGGTCTATCATTAAGGATTTCCAATTTGAGTTTTTGAATCAATTTCTATGTTTAAATTACAAAAATAAACTTCCAAGGTCTATATCTTTGAGGTAGGGATATATTGGACATGCAATAAAGACCTTAAGACTTGATTTCACTCCCCAAAAATCCTCATTAAGACGAATGACGAATTTAGACGATAGATGAGTTCAAGAGACCAACCTCACCCCATACCTCATTTATTAGGGAAGACTTGGACAATGTGATGTTCTAATTTTTGTCCCCTCTTAAATGAAGAAAAGACCTAAGAGAGAAAAGGATGATAAAGTGACAAGTGTCACCTCCCCATCCAAATATTCCAAATTAATTTACCTTTTATTATATTTGTGAAAAGAAAATAGATGATTACCAATTCTCAATTTTTGAAAAACTTTTGGAGGATTTGGACAGAAGATGAGATCCTTGAGATGCTAAGTGAAAATTGTCTAATCCACATTAAATCTAACACCAACCTCTATCTTTGTAACTGCTGCTCACTAACCTTATTCATGGCAAAGAGACGTGTCGGAGAAACTTGTGGTGGGAACATAAAATCACTTTGACTATTGGAAAAGCGAACCAGCCACCCCTACACTAATAAAATTAAATTCATTCAAGAATTGTGGCGTATAATCTAGCGTGTGCTTGAATGATAATATTGTTGAGAGGACTTTGTTGTGAATTTCATGTCAAAAAAAGTGATCAGAAAAGAGAAATATAAAAACAATAAAACATTAAGAGAAAGCTGTGAGACACTAAAGCATTGAGTAAAAACATATAAATAAATAAGATTGATTTGTACTTTTTTTCAATCAGTAAATAATTTATATTGAAATGTCAAAAACAGTCTATTACATATTATTTTCAGACAAAAAAAAAAACCCACCAAATCACCAACCAAATTGATTTGTACCTTACTCTAATTCCCTTGTCCTCATTATTGCCAGTCAAGTCTCAGCTTCATATTCAAATATTGCCAGTCAAGTCATTATTACCAGTCAAGTCTCTGCTTGATAAAACACATTGCTTTAAAAGAATAAAAATATAAAGTCTCATCAGATCGTATGGCCTTTCAATTAGGTTGCATATTGAATGATAATTTATTTTACCATTATAGTTTGCTGTCTCCATAGAATCATAGTAAAATTAAATATTATGATATTTACTTGCATAGAATTTTGGTAATTTATTTATGAGTTATAAAAATTATAATATAATATTTTGAGAGACAAAATTACTGACGATCTTACTAAAATAAGTAGGATTAAGAAATTGACTTTGGGTTGATTTAGTATTGGAAGTTTGTAGATGGTTGAGTAAAGTAAATTAACTTACTAGAGTTATCCTTAAAATAGATATTACTATACTTTTCTCAACAATATTAGTAGGTTTCATATGAGTGCTAAGGTTATTCATTTTGATTGAATATTAAAAAAAAAATCTAATATTTATGTTTTGTTAAATATTCAACACATGTGGAATTAATAGATAGGTGTACTATTGTAGGTAGAAAGAAATTTATAAGTTAGTCATTCATTTAAGTATAATTGACCTCTTAGTGTTTCTTCTTATACATTAATTTAAAATCATTTGTTGTTGGTATTTTTTTTTAAGTGTCATGTATGTGTATAGAATTCAATTTGTTGTTACCAACGTACAACGTTTCTACTTTTGACTCCATGATTTGGGGATGATGGTAACGCTTTGACCATTATCATCATCATATTCAAGCTGAAAAACAGAAGCCATCGAAATACTCAATCTATTCTATCATAATCTATATTCTTTGTAAGGGCCAAACCAGCAATGGCAAACAAAATACGATTAAAACAAAATCACATACCTCTATTTCAAAAGCATGTTGAAACTGATAAAATCTGAAAAGATTATAAACCCAAAAAACTAGTGCAAATGAATAGATATCTAAACTATGAATGCAAATGATATGAAATCAAAGTAGCAACATAGAGTTAGTCTCCAAGAGAGTAATGCAAATGCTAGAAGAAAAATAGCATTAAGAGGATGCAAAATCAAGAGATGCCAAATACAAGCCAGGTAGCATGCTTTTATAGACCAAGGAGAGGGAAGAGGTGGCAATACCGACCAATCAAGAGCAACCATCTCTTGGACTAAAGATAGCAAGTATCTTCCCAAGATAGAAAATGGATGCACACATGTAGGAAGGTGACACCTCATAACCACTCACCTAATTAAGCATGATTTCTTAACCTAAGAAAGATTAAAAGAAGTGTAGAAAAAACCTAGGAATATAGGGAAAAAACAAATAACCCACTAGGAAATAAAAACCTACACTAACACCCCCCCATTAAGCGAAGCTTAGGTGGATGTAGAAATGGGTCCCGACAAATCAAGCCTGATGAGGTACCCATGTACATAAAATTCCCCCAAAAAGAGAAAGGAAAGAGACCCCCCCCAAGAGTAGAGAGAGTTAGGACTCTGAGTGAGAGGAAGAAGCCCCCCTAGAAGATGAAGCATCCCACACCCCCAGCAAGGCTCACAAATCAAGGAACTTGCTCTCAGTGAAGGGTTTGGTGAAGATATCAGCAACCTACTCGGAAGTCGGATAGTAGCGAAGGTCAATGACGTGGCCATGTATGAGCTCGCGGATGCAGTGCATGTGGATCTCGATGTGTTTGGTTCACTGATGATGGACCGGATTTTGTGAGATCTGAATGGCACTCTGGTTGTCACAAAATATGACTAATGGCCGTCTGATCTAGATACCAAACTCAGTGAGGAGATTTTGAAACCAAATGGCCTCAGTGGTGGCATTCACAGCCCCCCAATACTCGACCTTAGTAGAAGATAGAGCAATAGAAAACTGCTTCTTGCTCGACCAACAAATAGGACCTGAACCAAGTGAGAAGCTATAACCTGAAGTAGATTTGCGATCTTGAGAATCACTCACCCAATCTGAATCTATGTAGCCCTCTAAGTCAAGCTCAATGCCCGCTGCGTAGTGAATCCCAAAATTGTGAGTACCCTGAATGTAGTGAAGGATTCTCTTGGCTGCTTTCTAGTGCAGCTCATGAGGCCCCTACATGAATCGAGAGACCATGCCTACAACATATGAAATGTCAGGTCTCATATGAGTCAGATAAATGAGACTCCCAACAAGTTGTCAGTACAAAGTGCCATTAACAAGTGGAGAAGAACATTGAGCCTCAAGTTTGACTCCAGAAAGAAATGGAGTCGGAGCAGGCTTACAATTAGCCATATGAAACCTCGAGAGAAAATCTAGAGCATACTTGGACTGGTTGATGGTGATCCCAAAAGAAGACTAGTAGATCTCAATCCCGAGAAAGTAATGCAACAAGCCCAAGCCAGTCATCAAAAGCCTATCATGAAGGGCAGTTTTGATAGCCCCAATAGTGGATGAAGAACTCCCTGTGATCAATAAGTCATCAACATATAGAACCAAAAGTAGGAGTGAATCATCTTGTTGCAGAATGTAGACATTGGGATCAGAATGGCACCGAGTGAACCCAACTGATAGAAGGAAGGAGTCCATCTTGGCATAGTAGGCTCGAGGAGCCTATTTGAGGCCATAGAGAGACTTCCGAAGATGGCACACAAGTGAAGAATCTTGAAGGAACCCCTGTGGGTGCTCCATGTAGATCTCCTCCTGAAGGTCACCATGAAGAAAAACACTCTTCACATCCATCTAGTGCACTTCCCAACGATTAGCTGCAGCAATGGCAAGAACAAATCGGATGGAATTCATTCGAGCAACTGGCGCAAAAGTCTCAGAGTAGTCAATCCCAGGAACCTGGGAGAATCCTTTGGTGACCAAGCGAGCCTTATACTTGTCAACCGACCCATCTACTACAAATTTTGTTTGATAGATCCACTTACATCGAACAAGTTTTCTTCCCTTAGGAAGAGGGATGAGATCCCAAGTCTGGTTCCTCATTAAGGAACTATACTCCTCCTGCATAGCTGTATCCCACTCAAGAATACCAGAAGCCTCATGAAAAGACTTTGGATCTAAGGCAATAGCAATGAAGACATGTGGAGCACCCTGGAACTGTGAATGAGTCCGCCTGGTGTCTGATGGATCCCCAATCCAATCACCTATAGATTGCAAGGTTTGTCTAGCCCAAAGTGGACCAAAAGATGGAGAATCATCAACCTCTGAATGATGACTAGGAGAGGAAGGAGGTGAGTCCTCTGAATCACTCTCTGCATTAGAAGTGGAGGTAGAAGACTACTCAGGTGAATCTGAATCATCAAAGGAGGTGTCATGTATCCCAAGTGACTCCAATGCCAAAGTAGGAGTTGGAGAAGTGGTAGAAAGTGAGCTCCAGGAGCCCTCCTCAAACTAAACATTCCTCTTAATAAACATCTCATGTGTAGTAGGGTGGAGCAACCGATAACCCTTCACACCATCAGGATAACCTACAAATATGCAAGGTCTGCTCTATGGATCCAAGGCCTTGCGTTTCTCTACAGGAATGTGGGACCATGTAGGAGAGCCAAAAACTCAGAAGTGCTTAACTAATGGTTTCCAACTGCTCCAAGCTTCAAAAGGAGTGACTCCCTTCAAGGCTCGGTGAGGAACACGGTTCTGGGTATAACAAGCACAATTAATGGCCTCTGCCCAATACTATGGTGCAAGAGATCTGGAGTGAATCATGTAGTTCACCATTTCCTTCAAGGACCTATTCTTCCATTCTGTCACACCGGTCTACTGAGGATTGTATGGAACTTAATGTTGCAAATCAATTCCCTCTGAAGTGCAAAAGCTCTCAACCCGATGGTTGACATACTCACCACCATTGTTAGTGTGCAAAACTTTGATGGCTTTCCTGGATTGCTTCTCTACAAAAATTTTGAAGTCCTGAAACTGATCAAATACCTCAGACTTTTGTTTGAGAAATTACACCCAAGTATATCGAGAAAAGTCATCAATGAATGTGAGGACATATCTGTCCCTGCTGAATGAAGGATGCTGGAATGGACCAGTCAAATCACTGTGAACTAACTCCAGTATCTGTGAAACTCTCCATGGCTTTCCTTTATCAAAATTTTCCTTAGGATGTTTACCAAGTATGCAACCTTGGCAAACACCACTTGAAAACTGTACTGAAGGGAACCTTGTGACCATACCCTGTTGGTTAAGCTGCTTCAAGTAGTGGAAGTTAAGATGGCCAAACTGCTCATGCCATAATCTACTCACATAATTGGAATGAGTGAGCAAAATAGTCGAAGGAGGATCAGGAGCAAAGTGAGAAAACAGATAGAGTCATGACTAATGATTTGCTCTCCCAACTGCAATTGTAGAATCACTATGCAACTCACGAATCTCCATTGAATCAGGAGTGAACTCAACCCGCTTGCCTGAACCTGTGTGAGTGATCTAGTATATTGATAGGAGATTAGTTGATAATGAGGGCACACAAAGAACATCATCAAATGTGCCATCCCTCACATCAATAGACCCTCTCCCACACACCTCAATAGGAGTTTCATCACCCATCAAAATAGAAGCCATAGCACATGGCTCCAAAGATGCAAATTCTTCCTTAGATGAAGCCGTGTGGTGTGAAGCACCTGAATCAAGAACCCAAGTGGATGGTGAAGAAGCATATGCAACAAGGGCCTTGCCCTTTCCTTTCCCCTTGTTGTTTTCTTTTGCCTTGTTAGACCCCTCACTAGAACTCTATTTAATTGACTCAGGAACATTGATATTGTTCTTCTCAAGAATGTGTGTCAAGTGATCAATTTGTTTCTTCAGACATTTATGTTCATCATGACTAGGTCTTTTACAATAGGCACATTGGACCCTCTCCTTCTTAGGCTTGTTGCCCTTGGAAGATTGGGTCTCATTAGTTGGTTTTAAAGCAAGTGATGTCTGATCCTTCTTCTCCTTGCTATTCTTTTGTTTCTTATCCTTACTATTGTTATTACTATTTTGTCCTTTCTGTTCTTTTGTGCCTTGGTTGGCAGCTAGGGCATGTGACTTAGAGGACTTGAGAGTGCCCATCTGAATTAGCTCATCATGTTCCCTAGTGAGAGAGATAGCAAAATCATCTAGAGATGGCATGGTAAATTGTGTACCAAGTGCACCCTTAGTAGCATAGAAGGTAGAAACAAACACAAAATATTTTGAATTTAGCTTAGAGAGAATACTAAGAATCAATTGTTCATCTTTCTTTTCAATTCCACATTGTTTTAACTACAACCTTAGTGATTTCAATTTAGTGAAGAAATCCTGGATTGTGTTGAAATTGCCTGGACTTAAACTAATTAGTTCATTTTCCAACATATGACCCCTCATTGAATCTTGTGTGCCAAATAGTGTTTCTAACTTTTTCCAGATTTCATTTGGTGAATTTAAAGAATCAATATGAAAGAGAAAGTCAGGAGAAACAAACAAACACAATGTTCCATATGCCTCATCACATTTCTTAAACCACTTAGGCTTATCTTCATCTTTAGTAGGTTCAGTTTCAAGCCCCATAGTTATCCTATGTAATCCAACTTTCCTTAATTAGATTGTCATGCATGATTTCCACTCAAAGTAGTTATATGGAGTTAGGATAGGCACTATTGTTTGATCCATGATGAAGAAGTGCAGAAAAAAATGGCAAAAGGAAGAGAACACAATCTAGACAACCCCCCCTTTTCACTCAATCAAAGACCCCCCAAATAAATTATGATTTGGCACTTTATATTAGTGCATTTACAACTACCACTAGCAATAAATACTAAGTGGTCTTGATTTCAATGCATTACAAAATCCTCATGAAAAGCATATGCTGAGAATGAACTTTTGGCACAATATCCAAAAAAATAAATAGCACCACTACAATCTACATGAAAAATCATGCACTTTCAAAAAAAGAATCACCTTGATACAAGGTCATATGTGAAAGTTATGATCCTTCGGAGTTCACAAAATGAGAACTATGTAGTGTCACGACTGAGAATCTGCAATTTTGGAAAAATCTCTGCATCAAAATCAAAAAATGACTACACTAGTGCATAGAGCACAAAAACATATCCAGAATCAAAAAAATTTCGTGGAAAAAGGAGTCCGTATGAGCAAGAACAAAGCATTTTAAAATAGCCTTCAAAACTACAACAGCCAACAGAGAGGGGTCCTACTATAACTTTCTGAGTGCATTTCTGCAAAACATACAATCTGCACACAAAACATAAAAGATACCTAGATGGTTGTTTTGTGCTCCGAACAAAACCTAGAAGGCGTTTTGCTATTTGATGTATCGAATATGTAGATCTAGTGTAAATAGAACGACTTTAGATACTAAAAATGACCCTAGCAACCAAAAAATGGCATGCAAAGGCTGAATCAGCTACCAAAGTCAAGAGAATGAATGTTGGAACCTGCAATATTGATTGAAAACACCAAATATGCAAGATGGTTGTCAGATTTGATCTTGAAACCCGAGTTTTGCAACTGTGTATGACGATCTTTGATTTCAGTGAAACAAAAGCCAGATTTTGACTTTCTCAAGCCTCCTAGACGCGTTTGAATAGCCACAGATGCTTCCAGTATAACAAGAAATGCTGCAATCACCCAGATTTCATAAAACACATGTGAAAACCCCAGCAATAAAAAAATTTTGCCAAACTTTTCTGATTCTCAAGATCATCCAAAGATGCAAGAGAAGAGCATACTGGGTTTTTCGAAAAACTATAATAAGATTTATTAGCCCCCCCCTGAATCTCTCAAATATGGAAACTAAAATCTACTCTTGCACATAGAATAGCTATGATACCATGATAAAATCTAAAAAGATTATAAACCCAGAAAGCTAGTGCAAATGAATAGATATCTAAACTATGAATGCAAATGATACGAAATCAAAGTAGCAACATAGAGTTAGTCTCCAAGAGAGTAATGCAAATGATAGAAGTAAAATAGCATTAAGAGGATGCAAAATCAAGAGATGCCAAATACAAGCCAAGTAGCATGCTTTTATAGACTAGGGAGAGGGAAGAAGTGGCAATACTGACCAATCAAGAGCAACCATCTCTTGGACTAAAGATAGCAAGTATCTTCCCAAGATAGAAAATGGATGCACACATGTAGGAAGGTGACACCTTTTAACCACTCACCTAATTAAGCATGATTTATTAACCTAAGCATTCATGGTTTTGACTCTAGTTATCCTATTAACCCTTTCACAATAGTTTACCCCTTGGGTAAAGGCTTTATCCATTAGTTAATTACTAACCCAACCACAACCTTACCTCCTAAGGTAACCACCATGTCTCCCTAGGAATTTAATGCCTCTTACATCTCCTCTCAAGCCCTCTTAAGGTGACATTTGTCAACTTGAGATTGGATTCAATTTCTCCCATGGATTGATAACTTTCAATCCTAGCCCTTGTTGAGATTATTCAATCTCAACCATCCATTTCTCTATTTTTCCTATAAATAGAGCCCATTCCTTCTTCAATTTATCCATCTTCCTTTGCATCCAATCTATAGCTAAATTGTTTTGTGCAGGTTACTAAGGAGATCCATTGTCTTCTCTTAGCATTTTTAGATCATCTTAGTGGCATTATAGCATAGATTTCATCATGTTTTAGTATATCATGCTAGTTTCTTTTCCACACTAGATCAATCTCATTTTCATAACATTTCCATGCTAGCTTAATATCATCTTAATATCATTTTCATGTTAGTTTAGCTTCATATCAATATCTTGCACTATATTGATGAATAAATGATGAACAGTTAGTACCAAACCAGTACTGAGAGGTGGGGGGGGAGGGGTGAATTAGTACAGGCAAAAACACTTTCCTTGAACCGGTTTGACTGCACACACTAAAATTTGACTGACAAGCAATAACACTAGTCTAAATTAGATTACTATAGGTAAAACACAGTGAGAATGTGAAAGACATAAACTGGTAACCCTTGGCTTTCCATACAATCTAACACTTCATTTCCACTTCACCCTTATGCATACAATCTAATACTGTTATTCATTTATCAACAAAAGAAGGTGATTAGAATGAAGGATAGGAAGATTGAAATGTTAGAAAAATGAAACTGCGGAAACCAATAGAGAAATGTGATATAAAGAAGAAAGTGGAATTACGGATGAGAAGCGTGTGGTTGTGAAAATTTAATACCTATGCAAATACCTTCTTTCACAATAATGAGCTAGATGCCACTATGACTATGTTAGGTGGAGTCATCAAACCCACAAAAAAGTCAACAATTTCATTGTTGATAATTATGGATGTTTAAATAGCACTCTCTTGCTCTTTAAAAATGTATTTGCATGTTGGAGGGATGTAGGTTTAAAAGTGAAGGTTAAGGTGGAGTTTCTTTGAAAGAGAAGAAAATGATGAATTTATAACCATATTTGATCTCCTTTTATTGAAATGGAAATAATGGCTTCATCATTGGAATGGAGGTAATAAGGAATGCACACTTCAACTCTAAGTTCAATGGGACTACAACATATCTTAAATCGAAGTAATTTTTAAGGCCAATATGAACAATGTAACATTACCATATTACTTAAAAGAGTTTGGAGGCATCTTTATGTGTTAAAAATATGTTATACAAAATATATAATTAATTAGATCAAATTTTAAAAAATTATAATTTTCACATAACACAAAATTGGGGAGAGAAAAATTGGGAGAGAGAGAGAGAGAGAGAGAGAGAGAGAGAGAGAGAGAGAGAGAGAGAGAGAGAGAGAGAGAGAGAGAGAGAGAGAGAGAGAGAGAGAGAGAGAGAGAGAGAGAGAGAGAGAGGCCAAATTTTAATCATTATTTGCCTTTTTTTATAAATTTCAAAAAATTAACAAAAGTAAAACATATAAAACATCTTATATCTTTTATATATTTATGAAATACAACACATTCAACTAATCCTTCAAATTGTCTCCCTAATATTAAAATTCTATGATACTAAATTTTCTAACAAAATTAAAATTTGAAAATTTATTCCTTTCACAATTTGAAAATCTTACCAATAATTTTTACAATATTAAATTTTCAAATTAAAAAAAAACCATTGAACTTAAATATATTTGAATTATGACTCTATAAACATTCTTTAAAAATAAAATTTAAAAATATTTTAAAACATATTTTTCTTTTAACGAATTTATGTAAGTATTATTGAATGACTTAAATATATTTAAGGTGTGATCTAAATATAACTCTTTAATTTTCTTGAAAGAAATGAAATAAAATATTTGCAATATTATGGCTTCAATATAAATATAAATTCTACTAAAATAGTTAAATGAGTAAAATATAAAACTAAAGAAATTTAAACAAGATCTATGTAAATTATGTATCCAATCTTTTAGCATCCATGTATATAAAATCATATGAACCAGTCATGGAACCACAATCCAAAAGAGATAAAACTGAATTTTATATAGGAATTAGTACATGCCATCATGCCTTCCAATAACAAGCACAAAGTCTACTTTTTGAATTGTGCCAATGTCATTTTCCACTCACTTTTACTTCTAAAACTTTGGCACTAGAAAGTGAGAAAAATGAAGATAAATATAATCTAGTGAGGTCAATTGGGAATTCTAGAATAACAATATTAATAAAGGAATTTTTTACATACTTGATAATTTCATTTAGCTTCAACTAATTTTATATCAATATTATTATAAATTGGGAAGTTCAAGCTAAGCATTGTAGTATTAGAGTAGGATTAGAGTAAGATTGACTCAATAGATTCAATAGAAAGATGAAAAAATGAACTACATTCAAATTGTAGAAAAGAGTCCACTAAAAATTTAAATCATTATGATTACAAATATGACATCCAAATATACATTTAAGATATCATATATCTTAATCCTAATTGACCTATGACAATTAATACATAAAAAAATTTAAATAATAAAATAACCTTGAAGATATAAGACACGGAGATTCTTATCCACAAAGAAAAAATATTGATAATAAATAATCAACATATGAAAAAAGCATTGATAATATGATTGCAGGATATGCCTCAATAGATTTGTTGAAAATGCTTCTGAGACTTTCAAGAAATTGCAATGGGCAAATGAAAAGCCTGATTCAACAACATTTAGCAGCTACGTGAGCCAGGATAGAGGTTGTGTTCGCCCTTCCACAATCAAAGGCAATTGGAGGCCAGATTAGAGTCTGAACTGAGGTTTGTGGAGGAGCATGCTTGTTGGTCTGTTGAGCATTCCTCATCGATGTAGGGATGATTTGACATGCTTCTTCCAGTACTGGAGCATGTCAGATCACCTGCGGCTCTGCATCACTTATAAATGTGAAAAGACAACAACTCAAAGAAGAAAGTGAATTCCACGGAAATAGTGAATCTTTGACGTATCAATTAGAAATATGATAGTTGCTGATTTGATTTGACCATAATTCATTCATTCATTACTCTGGAGTGTGATGATGATGGAGGGCTACGATGAATGCAATCATCTTGCATTGTCTACCGAATGATATCAATCGTGGATGGGACATTTGAGGTTGTGCATTTTCAGATAGAAGATGCTTTCGACATAATTAAAGTAGCAATCACACCTTGGTGTGCAATCGGTAGGAAAAAATTAGGTCCATGTTTTGCATACATTTGTGCAATACGTGAGGTGAGTTGGTTGATTCAATATAAAAAAATACATGAGGTCAATTGGTAGGCCACATAGCAAATGGTGTTTGTTAGTGCAACAAAGGTCTCAATGAACAAGTGATAAGTTCAAATCAATTATGCTCCCTTTTGCAGAGATCCAAATATGAGTGAAATAAAACCTCCAAATTTGTAAGAGGATACGTAGAGGAAGGCCAAAGAGGAGAGGAGAGGAGAGAGAGAGAGAGAGAGAGAGAGAGAGAGAGAGAGAGAGAGAGAGAGAGAGAGAGAGAGAGGAATAAGTGGGAGAAATTGTTCAATATATAGATAGGGACACGTAAAGCAGGTGATAGGGTGCGATAAGTGAGATAGCTCATTGGAGAAAGATATGGATAAAAAGTGATAGATAAGAATGAGAGGAAGGTCAAGAGTAAGAAATTGAGATCTAGGGTAGCAAAGATGGAGTGAACAAGAGAGAGAGAGAGAGAGGGGGAGGGGGAGATAGAGAGATAGAGAGGGATAAGGAGAGGTATGGGAAGATATAGGTAGAGAGATATAAACAAAAATAGATCTAGAGAGAGAGAAGTGAGAGGGAGATATAGATAGAGAGAAATGGAGAGATAGAGTGAATAAAAGAAATATGTGGAGTTAATTAGATATATATGGAGAGGGGAAGGGAGAAATACGGATAGGGATATAGAGATAAATAGGGAGAGAGAAAGGAGGTGACAAAGACAAGTAAGATATATATATATATATATATATAAAGAGGGGAAATATAAATATATATATATATATGGGGAGAGTGAAAGAGGGAGTGTGTATATATGATGGTAAGATATATATTAAGAGAGAAATAGATAGGCAAATAAATATGCATAAACAGTTAGAGAAAGAGGGAGAGAAGTTGGGAGAAATAGAGAAAGGATAGAGGAAAAGTAGAGAGATATAGAAAGAGGGAGTGATAGGGAGAGAATAAGAGAGAGGGACAATGAGGGAGAGATAGGAATACAAATAATGAGATATATAGAGAAACATATAACTTAGGAAAAATAGAGGGGGTGTGACAAAGATAAATACATATATAGAGGAAGATATGGAATGAGAGAAGAAGAAGGAGATGATTAAAGAGGGGGAGTTGGAGATATATATATATATAGGGAGGGCAAGAGTGAGAGATAAAGGAGGTGATGGAGACAAGTAATAGAGAGAGAGGGGGGGGGGCAGTTATATAAATAGATAGTGAGAGAGGGACAAAGAGAGGGAGAGAAACAAAGATAGGATATAAATAAAGTAAATATGCATTGCCTAGTGAATGTGGTTGCCATTGGGTGCCATAGTGTGCTCCAACAAAGGTATCAATGAAAAAGTGATAACTTGAAAGCAACTTTGCATCCACTTACATGGAATTAAATATAGCTAAAACAAAAACTATGAAGAAGGTAATCATGTTATGTTTGCACGATGGAGAGAAGGGGGAGAGGGAGAGGCAGTGATAGAAAGTGGGAGAGATAGAGGGGGGAAGAGCGAGCAAGAGAGAGAGAGGTAAATAGATAAGAAAAATTATCCTTGAAGCCCATCATGCATTAAGTAGTAGAAAGAGATTGACAAGTATAAGGATTGATTGCATGATGTAGTCACACTCAATGATATTTAAAAGGCCGATAAACCCCATTTGTGTGTAATCATGTTGTTCAATCTTTTATCATAAAGAGACCCTTCCAAAAAGCATGTTGAGTTCACTTTATTATTATATAGTAGATAAGTTTGTATTTTATGACATTTCCATCTATTGAGGAAGCAATGGCAGGGCCTTCAAGAAATGGTCATGTCTTCTGGCATGGTCATATGGTAGAGCCTGCTAGGCTATGGGTGGAACAAAGCTCTCTTTCGTACTTGACAAGAGGAGGGACAGATGAGTACTTTGTTCGTTAATTATCCTCCTTTCACACTAGCGATTTTCATTAGGAAGTTTTTCATGGTCGATTTGTGCATATGCAACTGAGAATTGGTAGAAGCGAAGGAAGAGGAAGGGGGGCAAATCCTACGGAGATTGCAATGAAACGTGCCAAGGTGACTGCTGGGCGAGCATGGGCACATATTCCAAGGATATTATTTTATATTTTATGAGTTCTTTTTTCATTTTTGTTATTTTCTTTTTTGTTATCCTACAACTCATTCAATCTACTATAATCATTCAATCCCATAATTTGTCCACTATGTTGTTATCCTACAACTCATTCAATTCCATATGATCATTATAAAATGGTTAATACGCTAATGTGCTATTGATTATTTCTAAAAAACATAATTGATTATAAGTCATTGACAAATTTATTTTGTTTATGACCTACATAACCTCATAGATATTATTATCTTTTCACAATCCATAATCGATCTATAATTTGATTTAGATTGTGTGTGATTATTACTATTATAAAAAAAACACACTAGAATTACATATCCTTATTATTAACTATCAAAATCCCTTTATGATGAGAAATTAGATTTTTTTCTTGAATTAAAGTAATATTTAGAGGAATATCACATGTTGGGAAAAGCTCTCTCTTGTGTAGACACCTACCATTAATTCCCCTTGGTTTTACAATTCAATTAATTTTCCTTAGTCAAAACCATCTACCATGAACACTTTTTGCATTCACATCTACCAGGGTAGTTGTAGTTATAACATTTGACAAAATTCCTCTATCATTTATGCTTTGATGGATGCCGATACCCTTTTCCAAAGCTCCCATTTTGCAATAGGCTAGGAGGATTATGGAAAATGTTGTAAACTCTAGTTTTACACCTGCAAATTGCATGTGATTTCAAGATTTTAAACCCTTTTCAAAGAATCCATTTTGTTAATATCCTGCAATCAAGGCATTGAGAACATATTTCTTTCAAGCATTCTCATTCCTTACCTGTAATTCAACATTTTGCATATCCTATGATGATGGCATTCTATCAAATAGGTCATGTGGCTTCTCTACACTTACATTTCTTCAAATACACATCTGCCAAGGCTGTTGCAGCTACAACAACTGAAAAATATTCCTCCATTGTTTTTCCTGTGATGCATGTCAATATTATGTTCTAAAGCTCCCATTTTGGCATAGGCTAGGAGGAAAATGGAAAAGGTTGCCGACTCTGGCTTTAAACCCACACATTCCATGAGACCACATTTATTGGAGGCATCCGGTAAAATGGTTCACGTTCCTTTTCTATGCTTCCACATTTTACATACATGTCCACCCAAGCATTCGCAACTGTAATATTCGATGATTATCTTGCTTCTAGTATAATTTGATGGGTGTCGATGCCCTATTTTGAATCTCCTAATGTCCTCATTGTAGCAATGATTTTCTTTATCTATTATGCTTCAGATATCATTTTATGCAATCAAACACATCCACTGAACACTCCAATGGGGCAATGAATCAACAAAGATTAACAAAAGCCTACTGCAAAAGCTACAGTCAACGATTTCAATACATGCACTCTAAAAAATTGTGATTGTTGTGCCATCGTTTACACTGGCAGATACAACAGGGTCAATCAATATTCACGGATAAATGAATTGATGGTCGAAAAAAGTGTAATCATCTTGCCTTGTCTCTTGATGGTTGTGGGTCATTGATGGATAAAATGAGCTCTTTAATCTCATATAGGGAACGCCTTCGGCATAATAAAATAAAATCCCCAATGCATGTCATAAGAACTTTCCAAATAAAGTAGTTCCATACACATATTCGCATGTCACAATGCAACTGAGCATATTAAAATTAAATGATGTGATTGATATTCCAATGAATTGATTATCTATACTTGTAGTAAGATCAAACCAAAGGCAAATACGTAGGGAAAACATGCATGGTCTCTTAACAAAAAATATTAGATGACAACCAACCAGTGAGGAGAACAAAGAGAATTACACCACAAGACCATAAATCAATAGTAGCCCCACCATAGCCTCTATCGAGAATCACCAATACAAATCCTGAATAATAACCTTAATAAATTTAGTCACCTTCAACATATGTAACTTAAAGCCTTAAGTTGGTCTTTACCTCTGGGGCTATGTAGTTAGAGCTTCCACAATTGTATGTAGTTCTTGCAAACACTTACAATAAAAGGACATCAAATATAATTAAAATGCGACTACACATAATTATGTCAATTATTTGTTGTAAACATACCCTAAAATTTCTCGTTTCCATTGGTTGAAAAATTATTTTGTCCATTTATCATTAAACACGTATTTCTATAACCCTACAAACAAATACAAACGAGGCCTTTTTCAAACATCTTTCCTTGAAATATTTCTAGCTATGTTTTCATTGTTGGAAATATTAATTGTGTTGGCCACTAGACAACCCCCAACGAATATCTCCCCACCTACCTGTGAGGAGAGGAGAGAAGCTAAAGCAAAATAGCTTGGAGAAGATTTGGTTGGGATCTCCATCTGCACAGCCCCTGATCTGAACTGTAGATTGACGTGTGTAGCTCCAAGTGAGCATTGTAGCAAATTTAGAGAAATTCCATTTTGTGTAGAATAGAGCAGCTCCTGATCACTACTATAGGATTAGAAATCTATAGTTAAATATTTTAGTTTGTATTTTGTTTTATGTAATTTCCAATCAGTTGAATAGAAAGCAAGAATGCTTGCTTGTCTCCTTGCGTGTTATTGATTTTATTCCTATTGGTGTGTTCCTAGCTGTTTGGGAATTGAGACAACAGTCTTTGTGTGCATTGTTTGGGTCCACCTAACTTGAGAGATCATAATCTCTCCACATGGTATTAGAGCTATCAAAGCTATCAGAGCTATAGAGCCCTAAATCTTTGTGTTTAGGCATTTTTATTTTTTGGGTGTTTAAGTTCTGTGTGTAGGAGACATGGCTGGAGATGAAGGAAAGAGCTAGCAGTAGCCTCCGTCCTTTAATGGACAAAATTATGATGTTTGGGCCAAGAATATGAAGACCATCATGGTTGCAAATGATTTGTGGGAACTTTGTGCAACTAGGTTTGTGGATACAACTGGGTTTGTGGATACAACTGATCCAACTCAGTACGTTGCCCTCACAAACAATCAGAAGAGCTGGTTGAGGGAAACAAGAAGAAAAGCTGTGAAGGCATTGAGTTTGATTTAAGCATCCTTGAAAGAGGTGATATTTCCTTGAATTGAAACAACTAACTATGCTAATGAAATGTGGGAAATCCTCTAAACCAGCTACAAGGGGACTGAAGAAGTCAAATTGGTGAAGCTCTAGATTCTTAAATGAGATTTTGAGACTTTTCAAATGAATGATAGTTAGTCCATTTTAGAGTTTCATACAAGAGTCTCTGGTTTGTTGAACTAGCTAAGGTTGAATCTAGGAACCATGGAGGAGAAGAGGATTGTTGAGAAAATCCTTTGAAGTTTTCCTTCAAATTTTGATGCAATAATGATTTCCAATGAAGAGTTGATGGGTTCTCTTCAAACACATGAGCAATGCCTAAATAGGTCTACTACTTCTTCCCAATAGAGATATTTCAAAGCTCAAGCCAATGCAAGAGGTAGGGGGAGAGGAAGAAATGGTAGGAGTTCAAGAGGGTGAGGTCGTGGCAATGAAGATAGCTTTGAAAGAGAAAACAGGCAAGAGGGAGCAAGCAACTCTCAAAATAACTCCAAACAAGGCAAAACGAATAGCAACTTGAATCAAAGGTATGGCAAGAGCAATGTAGAATACTTTAACTATCACAAGTCTGGGCATTATGCACGAGATTGTTGGAAAAAGCAAGGGAATTCATCAAAGCAAAGTGCTAATGTGGTTGATGTGGATGTGGGTGAAAGTAATCAATCCACAACCTTCATCATGTGCAACATTGGTGAAGAAGGAAACACTGAAGTTTGGTACTTGGACATCGGTTGCAATAACCACATGAGTGGTAATGAGAGTTTGTTCTCATTTATTGACAAGAATGTCAAATCTGAGATCAAGATGGGGAACAATGGAATAGTTCCAGTTGAAGGAAGAGGATCTATTATGATCTACACCAAGCAAGGTGACAAGAAGGAGATTTAGAATGTTTATTTTTCCCTAGGCATTAAACATGATCTCATGAATATTGGACAGATGATCTAAAATAGATACAAGTTGCTGATGGAGAAGGGCGAATGCGTCATTTTCTACAAAGATGGGAGTAAGAAGATAGTTGCAGTAGTTCAAATGATAAAGAACCATATGTTTCCTTTGAGAATAGAGACATGTTTCTCTTCTCAGTCTACCATTGCACCTCCCAAGAAAGCAAGCACAATGGTGAGGTAGTTGAAGGCCCTTAAGAGAAACATTGAAGACCCTTCTAAGCTATGGCATCTTAGGTATGGACACTTGGGTTATGCTGGTTTGAGTTTATTGTCTAAGAAAAGAATGGTAGATGGTTTATCATGTATTAAAGATCCTAGTAGCAAGTGTGAGGCTTGCATTTTGGGTAAGCAACATGAGCTTCCCTTTGAAAAATCCAACCCTAGAAGGGCCAGAAAACCATTGGAGCTGGTGCATATTGATTTGGTAGGCCCTATACAGTCTTTGTCTATTGGCGGTAGCCAATATTTTATGACCTTTATTGATGATTTCAGCCATAGAACATTGGTTTATTTTTTGAAGCACAAATCCAAAGCTTTTGATAAGTTTTTGTTGTTCAAAGCTCAAGATGAAAAGGAGAGTGGACATAACATAAAATTCTTAAGGTCAAATCATGGAGGAGAGTATACCTCCAATGCTTTTGTGGATTTTTGCAAGAAAAATGGAATAAAGAAGGAGCTAACAACCGCATATACTCCGCAACAAAATGGCATGGGTGAGAGGAAGAATAGTAAAATTGTTGAGAAGGCAATGAGCATGCTTAAGGCAAAGGGATTGCCAAATGAATATTGGGGTGAGGCTATAGCAATAGGTGTATATTTGATAAATAGAAGTCCAACCAAGGTAGTTCATGACAATATTCTACAAGAGGCTTGGTCTAAGCGCAAGTGGATGGTTGAGAACCTTAGAGTATTTGGGTGTGTGGCATATGCTCATGTGCCAAAGGAGAAGAGACAAAAGTTGGATGACAAGGGTGTGAAATCCATTTTCATGGGCTATAGTGTTGAGTTCAAGGCATATATATTGTACAACCTCATGACCAAGAAGATCATCATTAGTAGAGATGTTGAGTTCTTGAAGAATGAGTCATGGGATGGCTTGGTGGATACCTCTTTGTCCACCTCACAAAGTGTGCCCATTGATGATGATGATGAGTATGAAGATCGAGAAGAAGCTCCTGACAACTCTCGATAGATCACGATAACTCCTAATGGGGATAGGCAGTCAAGAAAGCTAACACAAAATTATCAAAATTTGGTGAGCGCTAGACAGCTTTGAATAGCTCTTGAGAGCTGCAGACAGCTCTATGTGGCTCCTAGTAGAAACAGGTAGAAAGGCAAGCAGAAGAGGTAGCCAGAGAATCGGCTCTTGAATCCTCCTAATGATATGGATTAGAGTTTGCGGAGAAGAGCAGCAGTAGTAGTGAGAGTTCAAACCCCACTCTCACCTCCCTGATACCAAAGAAGACAAAGAGTCTAAGGGAGATCTACCAAGATGAAAGGTATGATGAAAATCTGAACTTTGCCTTATTTTCTCAAAGTGATCCATTTTATTTTGAGGATTCTATTAAAGAGGAGAAATGGTGTGAGGCCATGGATGAGGAAATAAATGCAATAGAGAAGAATGAAACTTGGGAGTTAACTGATTTGCCTCCCAACAAGCAAGTCATTGGTTTTAAATGGGTCTACAAGACCAAAAGCAATTTCAAAGGCTAAATAGAGTGCCATAAGGAAAGATTAATGGTCAAGGGGTAAAAATAGTAGTATGGAAGAGATTATGATGACACATATGCCCCCATTACAAGAATGAAGACCGTGTAGGCAGTCATAGCTATTGGAACCTAGCATAAGTGGAAGGTATTTCAAATGGATGTGAAGTCCACCTTCCTTAATGGAGTGTTGAAAGAAGAGGTTTATGTGGAGCAGCCACCTTGTTATGAAGTTCCAGGTAATGAAGGAATATTTGATGAGAAATGGATTTAGCAAAAGTGATGGTGAACCCACTCTTTATATAAAGGCAACTAATGTTAAGATTGTCATTGTTGTCTTGCATGTTGATGATTTAATTTTCACTGGGGATGATGATTCTCTCATTTCTGATTTTAAAGAGGCCATGAAAAGAGAGTTTGAAATGACAAATTTAGGTCTCTTGGGGTATTTTCTAGGCATAGAAGTAAAACAAATGCATGATGGTATTTTATCTCTGAAGAAAGATATGGTAATGAGTTATTGAAGAGATTTAGAATTTATGGTAGTAATCCTACACCAACACCAACAGCTATAGGTCTTAAGTTGAGTAAAGAAGATTGCAGAAGAAGTGTTGATCTAACCAGTTATAAGAGTCTAGTTGGAAGTTTAATGTATTTGACAGTAACTAGGTGTGATATAATGCATGCAGTGAGTCTGATTTCCAAAGTTATGGAGAATCCAAAGGACACTCATTGGCAAGTGGGTAAGAGAATATTGATGTATGTAAATGGCATCAAGGGATATGCCATTTTGTATAATGTTGTTACACTCATTGGTTACACAGATAGTGATTGAGCATGAAGTGTAGATGATAGGAAGAGAACATCTGGCTATGTGTTTCATATGGGTTCGTGTGTAATATCATGGGCTTCTAAGAAGAAATCCATTATTTCCCTATCAACAACTGAGGTTGAGTATATAGCAGTGGATGCAACATGTCAAGCTATTTGGCTATGAAGAATTTTGGCAGTTTTGAAGGAAGAACAAGAGGATGGAAGAACGATCTTTTGTGACAATGCTTCATTGATTGCATTGAGCAAAAACACTGTGTTTCATGGAATAATCAAGCACATTGAAATCATGTATCACTTCATTAGAATTTTAGTTGATAATGGTAAAATAAAATTGGAAGTTTGTAGGTCTGAGTAGCAACTAGTAGACATATTTACCAAGCCATTGGGAAGAGACAGTTTCGAGTGCCAAAGGAGAAATCTCGGCATAGTCGATTTATATTTTGAATGAGTTTGTTGGCTAAGGACAAAGGGGGAGTGTTGGAAATATTAATTGTCTTGGCCACTAGACAACCCCCAACAAATATCTCCTCACCTACCTGTCAAGAGAATAACTAAAGAAAAATAGCGTGGAGAAGATTTGGTTGGGATCTCCATCCCAATAACACCTGACATGAACTCCAGATTGGAAGTAGAAATTAATTTGGTAGGTAAGTTTTTTGAATTGGATTTTTGGGGGGAATTTTGAATGGATAGAAAAGTGGCAAAAGGAGAGAACATTCTCCAGTCGGTTAGAAAAAGAGATCTATAGTAGAGAGAAGTGTAGCTCCAAACTGAGTAAACAAATTTTACAACAACATCATATGTGTGAGTGTTTTTTTAGTTGAGAAAGATAGCTCCTAACTATATGGTGTGTGAGTTGAGTAGTGATTTTTGTTGACTATGTGTATCTCCAGGTGAGCATTGTAGCGAGCTCAGGGAAGCTCCATTTTGTGTAGAATAGAGTAGCTCCTGATCGCTGCCTGTAGGATTAGAAATCTATAGTTAAATATTTTAGTATGTATTTTGTTTTATGTAATTTCAAGCTAGTTGAATAGAAAGAAAGAATGCTTTCATGTCTCCTTGCATGTTATTGATTTTATTCTTGTGGGTGTGTTCCCAACTATTCGGGAATTCAGACAACAGTCTCTGCATGCATTGTTTCAGTTCGCCCAACTTGAGAGATCCTAATCTCTCCACATTCATGAAGTTTTCCATTACACACCTGAATGTAAAGATCAAATTTATACGGGAAGATCCAAATCACTAACATGAAAAATGAAAATCTTCACAAGATAGCTTCATCACACTCATGATTTTTTCAAACTATTCTCCCCCGATAAAAAACTCTAGACAAACGTATATCTTCTTCTTGCTTGCCAAAATCTCTCATAAATTCACATCAAAACTCAAATTAAATATCTGTTAAAAGATGCCTTTGGAACTTCTCCTGTCATAACACCTACACAAAAAAATAGCACATATAATCTCATGCCATTCGGATATTTAATCAGTTTCAACATGCATATTTCCTTTTAGTCTAGATAAAGAAGAAATCATGTAAATCAAATGAGTACATAAAATCATTGGAATTGTTCCAAGTAAAAACTTTATATGTTTTGTATTTCCTTACCTAACTCATGATTTTGTACTAAAAATCCTTGTCCTATCTAATATTTTCATGGCATAGCTTTGCATCGATTCCACAACAATGGAAAATTTCAGCCATGGAAAAATTTCCCTCTCCAAGAGTCATTCCTAGCTCATATATTCCAATCGAGTTTTAAATTTAAAACCCACTTAAATTATAATTTTTAATTATCAAATGTGCAGGATAGGAAATTGCATCTTGAAAAATAAATTAAAAAAGTCAATAGTATTTTTTTACACTTAATAAGAAGTGATACAAATTGAATGTGGCTAATGAATAACAAGAGCTACACTGCAATGCAGTTCTTGTTAAATGCTAGCAAGGCAGGTGTGGGCCAAATGTTGGAAGCCACAAGTATGGAATGATGTTGTTTGTATGTTTGAGATTGAATATAGTTTGAAATCTCTGATGACTTTCAAATAGGTATGTGGAATGAAGTTTGCAAAAGTGTGGTTTGTAATGCTCAGATGTAATAAATTAATAGTCAGTTCACCTTGTAAGCTGTAAGTTATAGATAGTGTATGAATCAACTAATCTAAAGTTCTACACTTTGTTTAAGCTTAAAAAACTTAAATTTCAGCACTGGATGGAAATAAAAGCTTTCTTTGGTAACTTTTGTGTATACATTTTTTAGAGGTTCTTTGTGCATACTCAGGACGAGAGTAATAATGAGGTTAGTTTTCAAAATTTGTTGTTTAGGTTGTGTTCATGACTGGAAAGTTCTTGTAATGAATCAAAAGACTAGGAAGTTCATGGAATAAAGAAAAATACTAGGAAAAAGCATTTCGAATCAAAATCATGTTGTAGCTAGTATAGTTTTTTGAGCATGTGGTTGTTGGAAATTGTTGGATGTGGTTGGTCATTACTGCTACTAGGATATGTTGTTGTCATTGATGTCAACATATTCTTGTGATTTATTTCGGTGTGATTGGGAAGATTTTCTGATCCAGTCTTGTAGTTTGGTTTTGTTGATCACTATTTTGTAGAGGTTGATATTTCCTCTGGTATATTAAAGTGTGATCAGATATTGTACTGTTACTTTGGGATATTGTTTGGGATGATCTTGTGTATCTTCATTTCATATGGTTCATGATTTGGTACTTTGCATGTTATCTTTCTTCATGATAGTTGCTAATTGGTTTTGTTCTTGGTCTTCTAGACATTGACCGATGAAGATTTGATAAATGGTGTTGGTGCAACTATTTCAAATGGTTTTAACATTCTTTTTGGTGTTTCCTAGTCATGTCCTATTTTTTGTGGCAGTCCACATTGATCGTTATGTGCGTTTTTGGTGGTTTTCATCAATCGGTGATGCTTTGCATGTGATGTGGTATTTCTAGTGGTGTAGTGTGTTGCGATTGATCTTGGTGTGATTTCTGGTGGATTTGATCATTTGGGAATTTGAATTAGGACCATAATATGCTATGTAAATCATTATATTGGTCTGGTGGTCAATCTTTGTATCATGTGATGTAATTTTATAATTGAGGGTTGAGGGTTTAGCCGTCCTTGTTATCAAGGTTGATGAATTATATATATAGGTGAATTATTCATTTAATTTGGGTATCGATGTTATGTCTGCATTATCAGAGAGAGATTTGTGTGTGAACAAGTGATTTATCATTCGGTGTTGAGTTTGAGGAGAGTTTGGTGTTTCAAAGTACACAACTATGCTTAACCGGAACTATAATCAAGCATTTGGAGATTCTATTCTTTTCATTCACTTCTTCTAGATTGTAGTCTGAATTATATTGTAGACCAGTGAGACTTCCCTGAGGGTTGTAGCCTTCCAGGAAAATATCTTTTGAGCAATGAGATCTAGGCAGTGTGCCTAAATGCATGTGCATTCCCCATTGTAATATTTTCACATACTACTGTAGAGTATCATCTTACTGTGGGTAGGTTACCACCGTGGTTTCTCCCTTAACAGGGTTTTCCATGTCAAAAAAATGGTGTTGTGTGTTTTGCTGTTAATTTGCTTATCTGTTCATTGCTGCAATCTGTTAGATCTGTTGTTGTACTTAAAAGTTAATATTTCGGTGAAGACTGATTCAACTCCCCCTCTCAGTATTCCTTATTGGTTGTTGCTAATAAGTGGTATCAGAGCTATATCTACTCGTAGAAGCTTAATCACTTGAGGAGATCTAGAATGGTAACTCAAGGATTTGTTTTCAAGAAGGGCAGTATGAGGTTTGATGGAAGTAACTATACTATATGGAAGAACTGGATGGAGGTGCACTTGAAGTCTCTTGGAGAAGATTACTGGAAGATCATAAAGAATGTATATGTTGTTCCTTACAATGGACCATCTACTCTAGATGAGGTTAAGGAAGCATAATATAGCATCAGAGAAAAGGAAGCATTGCTTAGGGCCCTGACTAATTCAGAAATGACAAATTTTATGGGACTTCAGACAACAATGAGATCTGGGAAAAGCTTGAAATCCTATGTGAAGGAGATAAACAGGTGAAAGTTGCTAAGTTGCAAAGTTTGAAAGGAAAATATAAAACATTGAAGATGGGAGATGATGAGAATATACATTATTTTATGGCTAAGGTGAATGACCTTATCTTATGTATTAGATGTGCTATTGGAAGCATTGAGGAAGATGAAATTGTTGGTAAGGTGCATAGATCTTTTCCTCCTACTTATAAGCATAAGGTTGCTAATATTGATGAGATTCAAAGTGTAACTACTATGACAATAGATGTGTTGGTTGGAAAGCTTGCTGCTTTTGAGCTGAGTGAATTTGGAGAATCACGCAAAAATTCTGAAACAACCTTTAGAGCATCAGCGTCTGTATTTGGTAACCAGAAGTATGATCCTGATGAGTTTAGAATATCCAGATATGAAAGAGAGAGAAAAGAGATTGAGGAGAAAGAAAGAGATCTTGATGAGCTTGAAGAAACGATTGCCCGGAGATTGCCTAAAGGTGCCGATGAAGGTGTTACAAATGATGAATCAGGAGGAGATGAAGTTGTGTTTATTACAATTAAAGAAGATAGACCTATACCTATTTATTCCACTAGATATTCAATTGAGGAGAAAGATTTGGTTACTATGGTTGAAGAAGAGGATGAATGAGTGATTGACAATGGTTGTTCACATCATATGACTGGTGATAAAAGAAAATTTGTAAGCATGGAAAGGTATGATGGTGGAATAGTTAGATTTGGAGATGACAAAGCCTGTATAATCCAAGGGAGAGGTTCTATTTCTTCTGATGGTAAGCATAACATTGATGATGTCCTCTCTATTGAAGGTTTGAAGCATAATCTTTTAAGTATTGAACCGATGGTTGATAAGGTTTATGATCTATAATTTAAGTATGGTAAATGAAAGATCTTGAATGCCTTCAGTATAGAGATTGAAACTAGGACGAAGATTGAAGGTAACATTTTTCATTTGAATGCTACTGAGAAAAGTTGTTTGATTGCTAAGATAGATGAGATATGGTTGTGGCATAGGAGAATGTGTCATGTAAACTTTTATTCAATGATTAAGATCTTCTCTACACATGTTATTAGAGATCTTCCTAAGATTGTTAAGCCCTGTAATTCGGTATGTAAGGAATGTTAGCTGGGTAAGAAAACATGAATTTCTTTTAAGAGAAAACATCTAATGGACTCCTAGATCTTGTGCATACTAACCTATGTGGACCAACAAATGTTACAAGTGTATAGGGTGATAGATATTTTATGCTTCTAATTTATCATTATTCTAGGATCATGTGGGTTGTCTTTTTGAAGGAGAAATCAAAAGCATTGGATAAATTCAAAATATTCAAAGCCAAGGTGGAAACTATGTCTGGATTGAAGATGAAATTTCTAAGATCTGATAGAGGTGGAGAATTTTGTTCCAGTGAGTTCAATTCATTCTATGAGATGCAAGGAATTAGAAGACAATTATCTTCTCCTAGAATCCCTCAGCAAAATGGAGTTTTTGAGAGGAAGAACATAACTATTTTGGATGCTGCAAGGACTTTGTTGATTGAAGGAAATATTTTGAAGATTTACTAGAGAGAAGCCATTATCATTGTTGTTTGCACATTCAAGAGAGTTTATATCAAAGGTGATACTAGTAAGACCCCTTATGAGCTATGGTTTGGTCATGTTCCTACTATGAGATATTTTAGAGTATTTGGTAGAAAATGTTATATCAAGAGAGATGAGGATATAGGAAAGTTTGATGATAGAAGTGATGAAGGTATCTTCTTAGGATATTCAACTAAAATAAAATCCTACTCATGATATAACAAGAGACTGAGAAAGATAGTTGAGAGTGCAAATGTGAAGGTGGATGAGAACCTTGGAAAGGAAATCAGAGCATATGATTATGATGATGGCGAACATGTTGCTTTAAATGGCTCTTGTTCAGCCTAAAGAACCTAAGAAGAATGATTTGTTAGAGACTATTAATCTAGATGTTGTTTCTACTAGAAGAAGAACTAGATAAAATTAAAAAGAATAATACTTGGAACTTGTGCTTAGACCTAAGGATAAGAATTTTATTGGTACTAAATGGGCATTCGGAAACAAATTGAATGAAGTCGGGGAAGTTGTTAGAAATAAAACTAGACTCGTTTGCAAAGGATACTCACAACAAGAAGGAATTGATTATGAGGAGACTTTTACTATAGTTTCTAGACTTGAAGCTGTTAGATTGTTGCTTGCTTGTGATTCTTATAAAGATTTCAAGGTACATTAGATGGATGTCCAATCAGCCTTTTTGAATGGTGAACTAGAAGAAGAAGTTTACATTGAGCAACATAATGGATTTTTAATGTCGGATGATGGAGACATGGCATGTAAATTGAAGAAATCTCTTTATGGTTGAAACAAGCTCCTAGAGCCTGGTATGCTAGACTAGACAAATACTTGTTGAAATTGGTTTTTATTAAAGCTGTTGCTGATAGTAATCTGGATTTCAAGATGGAAAATCATAACATCATGATTGTTGAAGTCTTTGTTGATGATGACTTGACCATGAACTTTGTCGATGATATGCAGAAAGAATTTGAGATGTCTATGATTGGTGAGATGAAATTCTTCTTAGGATTGTAGATTGCACATATAGGAAAAGCTATATTCATATCTCAAAACAAGTTTGTGAAGAAATTGTTGAAGAAGTTTGGATTAGATGACTCCAAACTAGTTGGAACTCCTATGGCGACTACTTGTAAATTGTCCAAGAATGACGAATCTCCTAAATCTAATCAGAGTTTGTATAAATCTATGGTTGGTGGACTACTATATCTTACTCATACTAGGCCTTACATTATGCATGCTATGTGTATGGCTACTAGATATCAAGTTGATCTGAAGGAGAGTCATGTCACCATTGTTAAGATAATATTTAGATATCTAAAGGGAACTGTGGATTATGGTTTATGGTACCCAAGGAATGATGATTTCATATTGTGTGCCTACATTTATGTGGATTGGGTTGATGATGTAGATGACCAGAAGAGCACTATCGGTGGATAATTTTGTTTAGCTAAGAAGTTGGTGTCATGGGATAGCAAGAAAAAAGATTCAATGTTCTTATCTAGTATTGAAGGTGAGTACATTGTTGTTGCTAGTAATTACACTCAGGTGGTTTGGATGAAGCGAATGTTGAAAGATATCAGAGCTATTCATGATGAGCCTAGTGTTATTTACTTTGATAATTCCAGTGCTATCAACATGTCAAATAATCCGGTGCAACATTCAAAGACTAAGCATGTGTCGATCAAATATCATTACTTTAGAGAGAAAGATATTGAAGGAAAGTTGAAGCTTGAGTATGTATCTACAAAGGAACAGCTAGCTGATATTTTCACTAAGCCTTTGCCTGCGGATACATTTGTCTATTTGAGATTCAAGTTAGGGGTATCCACCCCTCCCGATGAGAACTAGATGCATTGAGTTGCATCGATCTGGTGGATTTTAAAGCCTTATTCTTTTATCCAGATTGATGAGTTGGTGTTTCTCCTATGCTAGAGTAATTTGTGTTTTAGTGGGAGAGAGATTCAAGTTTCTGATTTGGAGAATAATAAGTTTGGTTATTTTATTTGAGATCTTGGGCATTGTTGTCAAAGGGGGAAAGAGATCATGTGAAAAATGCTTTATCTATCTTGATCTTAGGGGGAGTTTGCTAGTGATATCTTCTTTCTTTGCATTGACTATATTTCACATTCATATGTTGCCATCAGTGCCAAAGGGGGAGATTGTTGGAGATTGTTGGATATAGTTAGTCATTGCTGCTCCTAGGATATATTGTATTCATTGATGTCAACATATTTTTGTGATTTATTCCAGTGTGATTGGGAAGTTTGTCTAATCCGGTCTTGTAGTTTGGTTTTTATGATCACTATTTTACGGAGGTTTATATTTCCTCTAGTATATTCCAGTGTGATCAGATCTTGTGCTAATAATTTGGGATTTGTTTTGGGATGATCTTGCGTATATTCATTTCAGATGGTTCTTGATTTGGTGTTTTTCAAGTTATCTTTCTTCGTGACAGTTGCATATTGGTTGTTTTCTTGAGCTTCTAGATGTTCACTGATGAAGATTTGATAAATGGTGTTGGTGCAACTGTTCTGGATGGTCTTAATGTGCTTGCTAGTGTTTCCTAGTAATTTCCTATTTATTTTAGCGATCCTCATTGATCTTTGTAAGATTTTTTGGTGGTTTTCATCAACCAGTGATGATTTGCGTTTTATGTGTATTTTTGGTGGTGTAGCATGTTGCGATTGATCTGGACATAATTTATGGTGGAGCTAATCATTTGGGAATTTGAATTAGGACCATACTATGCTATGAAAATTATTATATTGGTCTTGTGGTCTATCTTTGTATTGTGTGATGTAATTTTGTAATTGAGGGTAAAGGGTTTAGCCCACCTTGTTATCAAGGTTGATGAATTGTATATATAGGTGAGTTATTCATTTAATTTATGTGTCGATGTTGTGTATGCATTATCAAAGAGATACTTGTGTGCGAATAAGTGATTTATCATTTAGTGCTAAGTTTGAGGAGAGTTTGTTGTTGTAGAGCAAATAACTGTGCTTAACCAGAACTGTAATCAGGCATTTGGGTTTTAGATCACTTCTTTCGGATTGTAGTCTGAATTATATTGTAAGTTATATTAGAATCCAAGAACACTGAGAGGGGGGGGGGGTGAATTAGTGTTATACCAGAATATTCAATTTTAACCTTATTATAACATGCATTCACAAACCAGTAAACCGATAAATATATAATTAGAAGAAGTAAAGAAATCAATAAGCCAATCACACAAATGAATACCATAGCACACAAAATTATATCTGGAAAACCTCAAAGAGGAAAAACCACAGTGGGATTTGTGACCCACAATATCAATCCACTAGCCATATGAAAAGATATTACAAAATATGGGGGCCTACACTTGCAGGAAGACTTACAGCCTAGAGCACATTGCTCATCACAAATGAGTCTCACGGACTACAATCACTTTGATTAAGAAAACATAAAACTAAACTCATTTAATGCATCTACTATGTCTGATTGAGTTTCGGTTCTTACTCTAACTATTCCAGTTCTGAAACCCTAAACCCTTACTGGAATAACCTCTTACATAATCTTCGCATTACAACATTCCTCTCATTACAGTCATTACAATCATGTCTTGTCATATCACAAAATGATCTAATCAACTAGCCTATATACCATTATAATCGTTCATGCCTTATGTCAGCTTACATAGATATTTACATAGTGAATATACATGTCATCTCATTACATATATATATAAATATCAAAATCAATTATCAATTGTTGGATCTCCCAAGTGTTGTCGACCTCCAATACTGGTACCCAAATAATTCTTCCTACCGGTAAAGATACCTGTTGATACCAGTGTCAGTGCCAGTGAAGTATCTGCCAGTAAACGACCAAACCAGAATATGAAAGCCATAACATGTTGCCATCAATGACAACATATTGCAACCAATCAAATGAGTGTGAATTTCCAACAAGTTAGTGAGACTTCCCTGAGGGTTATAGCCTTCCCGGCAAATATCTTTTGAGCAGTGTGTCTGAATGCATGTGCATTCCCAATTTTAATATTTTCACATACTAATGTAGAGTATCATCTTACTGTGGGTAGGTTCCCACCATGGGTTTTCCCTTAACCAAGTTTTCCATGTCAAATTATTGGTGTTTTGTGGCGTGTTGTTAATTTTCTTATATGTTCATTGCTGCAATCTATTAGTTTAGTTGTTGTACTTAAAGTTTTATATTCCAGTGAAGACTGATTCACTCTCTCCTTCTTGGTTGCTGCTAACAATGGATATGTCAATGTTAAAGTCACCTAGAATATATACAAGGATTTTCCTAGAAACAATTGTCATTGCCTCACTATTTGTAAGCATCATTGTTGGTTAGGCATGGATATTACAAATGAAAAGTGTTTGTTCATTAAGTATGAAAGAGAAAAAATATTAAATCATCATTTATAGACCCTATCAACCTTTAAATTACAAAGAGACAAACAATAGTAAGCAATAAAGATTTTCCTATGTGGCAATCAGTAAAATACTATCATGAGAAGCTAGTAATCATGGTGTGGAAATACATGATTATAATATGGAGGCGAAAGTTTTGTCCATTCAAATTTCATATTTATTAAAAATCCTTACAAGCATGTAAGATATATCATGAGAGTCAAAGCACCAAGGAAAAGAAAACCTAGACCAAAGCATAGTACATGAGAAGAGATTATGAACAATTGCTACATGTCAAGTAGGACAACATCTAGGTAGAACAAAAAAAAATAGTTAATTTGTAATAAGTAGCATATTCATAGACATCAATGAGAGTATGGCATAAGAGAATCCTATAAAGGTTTAGTATGATAGAGACAAAGAAATTTGTGACAGTGTAGAAGGTGGTTGTCTTCACTATCCAAAGGAAATGAAGAAAAATATTATCAAGTCCTATTCTTGTAATTATTTTGATATATATGTATGAAAAGTGTTGAAAGTCACCAAAGCATAAGAAGGCATAGTGGATATATTGATGAAAATAAATGGATAGTTAGCAAAGATAAATATCAATACACATAGAAGAATAATAGGTGAATAATATCATTCATGAAACATTGAAGTCATAAAGGCCAAAAGCTAGGTAAATCAAGTGGTTAAAAGGATAGGGAAATCTTGTTCAAGCCAGTAATGAAAAACTAAAGGATTGTGATCACAATATTAAAGATGGTAGGCAAGGAGGTCATATAAACTTGACTTTAGTTTTTGTCAAATTTATGTGTTTGAAATATGACTTGAGAGTGGAGTAAAATGTTTAATGTTGTACTTTAGAATGCAACCAATTTTATCAATAAATACTGCGATTGGATATTGGTAGTCATGGCATATAAATATTGGATACCATGTTTTCTTAGAACTCTCATGATGATTTGGTGTATATTTTTCATTTCTGATTCCTTGAAGAACATCATCACTTTTAGAAATTTCAAACTTGTGATGCACAAAAATCTATGAATTTTATTTTACTTATGTCTCTGAGGTATGGACATGGTATTTTTTATTTTACTCTATTGCAAATAAGTTCATCCATCCACAAAGCTTGTATCCAAAAATAAAAAGTAGGCTTTGTTTTCTCAACAAAAAACTAAAAGAAAAGGAACTGGAAAGCACCTTTGGTAGTAGCCTTGACACTCTCCTAGGGTAAATGCACTACCATTTGATTCTCAAAATCGATTAGTTCTCATTTTGGGACACATGAACATGTTGCTCAATGTCCTCCCTCAAGAGCATTTATTATGATTTCAGTAAAAAAATTCCAAGTAGAACTTTGAGATGAAAGATTCTATTTGAACACTTCTTTTAGATAAGAGATATGTATGTTCTCTTTGCTAATTTAATCTTAAATATACCACAAAAATACAAATCAAAACGCATAAACATTTTTATGATGATATAACTAGATTTTAAGAAAAACAAAGAGTTTGTTGGAATGTACTCTAGCAGTTGGAGATCTTTCAACTAGGGTGATCATGATTCAAATTTTAATAGACATGATTATAGTTGCACTCACTTTCATGGGATAAGTGCATGAAGTCAAGTATCTACTTTGTTGTTTTAAAAAGGGCTTTACCTCTCAAAAGAACATAGGTGTACTCAAGATATATCATATTTATTGAAGAAAATATTTTTAAAACATCAATGATTTTTCCCAACATATGCATCTATGGATTCAATTACATGTTAAATAAGTGTTTTGCATTTCCACTTCAAGACATGGGGTAAAGTGGTAGGGGTATGAACAACATTTCAAATGAGGGATAAGAGTAAATGTATAAGGGCACATCTATATATAAACACATTTACTAGAAGATGTGGGTAAGTAAATGGATTCCATCGCAGTTTCCAAGTGATGATAAGAATCACCTCTAGAGAAGTAATATTTGATACAGTAATAGTGATAAGGTTTTATAATTTAGGAAACTAATAATTTCACTTCTCTTATGTTGACTAGGAGCATCTGAAACTGAAGCTCAACAATCGCTAAAACTTAGTTTGTTTTTTATTCTAAGGCTTCTAAACGTAAACATATTATTGGATTAATAAAACAAATTTAGGTTGAGGGGAGGAAAAAAAAATTAAACATTGGATACAATATTTAGCAGCAAGAAAAGAGATAACATTGTTACACTACTCAATGAAATAAAAAATATAATAGATTCTACTAATCTATAAAATAAAGAACATGAATCCCAAACACAAAAAAACTTACAAACAAATATTGGCTTTGGTACAATGGGATTATTGCCCTCAATGTAAAAATTGAGACATGTTCCTTACACTAACTTGACATAAATGCAACAATGTTCGAAGGGATTTCGATCATACTAGGAAAACCAAGTTATATTTTAAAGCAAGTGAGACAAAACCCTTAAGCAAGTTGTTAAGAATATTACAATTTTACTCATCTAGAACTTAGAAAAGAATCATCCAAAAATACCTATGAAATGTTGGGCTCCATAGTTATCCTACTATAATGCATTCATTAAATATTTTTTCTTGAACGGAAGAGTTTGAATTGTATCTTCTCACAACAAAATATCAATTTTGTAAGACTAAACTAATCATTTACGAAACAAACATGCCACTTCACATATTTGCATCTTCATTTTAAAGAAATGGTCATTGTGACCTTGACACCATAAAATTGATGCATGAATATAGGGGAAAAGTATATATTGAAATATTAACAAATTTCTAGTCCTCTATATAATAATAGGTAAACAAATATATTTAATATATACTAGAGGATATATATATTTGCATGGAAGGATTTAGAAGCCGACCTTGGGGTTTTCTTATACTTCACCCATCTAAAATGTATTTGCTGTAAATCAAGAATAAATAAATAAACCAAAAAATATCAATAATTGAGCATGTGTAAATTATAGGGTCGATAAACCATTCATGAAATATAATTATTTAGTTCAAGATGCTTGAAATACCACTCATAATCCTCTACCATATATTCCATCCTAATGAGTAGATACAATAAATGTAAATGTGTAAATAAATCATAATCTATTCAGTATTCACCCCATAAAAAGAATCTGGCCAACAAGGATAGCCATTGATTTGCTTTGTATGAAAGAAAGGGTTGTCATTAGTAGAATCCACAATTCCTTTGAGTCATTTTGTCAAACAATTTGTAGACCCTATATACAAATTCATGATAGTAGTGTTACCCCTAAGGCATTTTTGGCATTAGTGTCAAACTTGTCTACTAAGTACATTTGACTCAATTTATTATTCTCATCAATGTTTGGTTCTTTGCATAATTATACATGATATAGATCTTATTGACTAAGTCACTTGGTGATTAAAGGGTGCAAAGTTTTTTTTAAGTCAGTTTAAGTGACTAGGGAACGTGACATCTTTGGTCCCCACCAACAAGGAATTCGTTATGAGAATAAAGTGAAAACAATACTTCCTATCTTTTACTTGATGCACTGAATAAAAATTAGGGCTGTGAATAAAACATTGTATCATGTTTTTGGAGCTCATTTTGCATCTTATTTTTCCTTTTCAAATAGATCTCGAGTTGGTTTTTGGAAAGTGGTGCAAGGTAGTAACAACAACAAGGAGATTTTGTGATGCACAGGGCGGTTTTTATGATGAAGAAGAACAATTTGATAGGGTGGTTTTCATGGAAAGAATTTTACTTTGTCAGTATGGACATATGGTCTTCTTCTCTCTCATTTCTTAGGTGTTTTTGTTCCTCACACTCTTTTTTTGGTTTAGATTGTTCAGTCTTGTAAATTTTGTTAAGAAATGGGTTGATCTTGTGTTAGTCTTACTAATTCTTGCTCATTTTGTATATAACCGCATTCTAGTTTTGTTTGGTTAAATAAATCTTGGTTAGTGATTGATTAAAACTCTTTAGTCTATGTTTTGATTTCTTTGGGTCCAATAAACTTGGGTTTGTTGTTTGAGTTGTGGCAATGTGGGTTAGATTGGTTTGGGGTTTCTTTTCAACCTAGAAAAATGTATGATACTCCATATAATGGTATATTGCACATGAACTAGTTGGCATATTGTATTGTTTCTTCTAACTCTTATGGGTTCATAAGATGATATGAAATAAAATAGAGATTAAACTCTGTATGTACTCAATCTCATTTGTGAAAGTTGTAAAAGCTAGTGAGGAACCAGTGAGGTTCCTCTACCAATGAGACATTTGAAAAGACTATCAGTGAGATAGCATTATCAGTGAGACACATAAAAAAACCAATGAGGCATTTGTAAAAGCTTTTCTTAAGCTAGTGAAGCATTTTTCAAGTGGTTTTATTCCCCAAGAGGGTTTCCAGTCAAGACAAATCTACTATCACTATCTTTATATGTTTTATGTTTCTTCTACAATTTATTATGAAGTACATTTCATTGTTTTAAAGTTGAATCCTCAAAAGTAGTTTATATTGTTGAATTTGACCATAAGTGCTAATTCACCCCCCTCTCAGTGCTTATAGTACTCCAACAATTGGCATTAGAGCCAAACCCCTATCTTGCATTGTGCTAAGGGGTTTCCTGATAGGAGTAATTGAATGTCAAATCAAGAAGGTATTTACACTACTAGGGAGCCTTTATTTGATGGAACTGGTTATGCTTTTTGGAAATTTAGAATGCAAAATTATATAACCTCTCTAGGCTATGAGGTTTGGGATACAGTTGAAATTGCTTATACCTCTAATATTGCCCCCTCAAATCTTGATGAGAAAAGAGCTTATGAATGTGATGAAAAGGAATCTAATGCCATATGTTGTGGCCTATCAAATGATGTTTAGGTCAAGATTATAGACTGGAAGAATGCAAAATCCATTTGGGATAAACTTTCCAGTATATATGAGGGTGATGTGGAAGTTAAGGAGGCAAAAATTTAGACCTATAGGTCTATATTTGAAAGTCTTAAAATGACCGAGGAAGAGAAAATAGTTGACTTCTTTCTTAGATTTTTCAAAAGTTGTCAACTCGTTTCGAGGACTTGGTGAAACTCTAGAAGAAAATGTTGTTGTGAAAAAAGTGTTAAGATTTTTTACACCAAAATGTGATTCAAAAGTCTCTGCTCTATAATAAAGAGACTTGAATAAACTCTCAAGTGATGAAATGCATGGTGTCTTAATTTCCTATGAAATGAAATTTTGTGAAGATGTTTCAACTAACAAAGAAACTACTTTCAAAACATAAAAAGGAGATAATGATTCTGAATCTGATAAACTTGATTAAGAAGAGTATGTTTCTATTAGTAGACTTAGAAGAGGATTAGATAGATATAAAGGGAAGTCATCCTTTAAGTGCTTCAATTGTGGCAAAATTGGCCACTATGCTACTCAATGTCCAAACAAAGAAGCTGCAAGTGATGATGAAGATAGCAGAAGGCAAGGAAACAAAACATTTTTTTTAGAATAAAAAGAAAACATTATTTAAAAATAAAAAGAGTTTTTATGCCGACATCACATATAGCTCCTTAGGTAAGTCTCTTGAAGAAGGAGATGAAACCTTGTTTATGGCTATTTTAACTCCTAATGTATCTCAAGAAGAGATTTCTTGAGAACATTTTGAATCTGAAATTGATCTTGAAGGAGAGATGAAATGTGCTCTTAGAGAAATTAAAAAACTTAGAAAGGAATCCATGTCTTTAAAGGATCAAAATCATAATGATATCAAACTCATATATGATCTTACTCTTTAGCTAGAAGAAGGTAAAAATATTCTTGAAGTTACTCAAGAAAGATTGATCAATAAAGAAAAAGAATGTCACCCATTAGAAGAAAATATTGTTGTTATCCAAGAAAAGCTTAAACAATGTGAGAGTAAAGATGAATCATCTACTCTAGTGAAGAGATCCAATGATCACAAGGGAAAAGACACTCAAAATTTTACTAATAGTTAATCCTCAAATCACGCTACTACCAACAAGATCACTGAAAGCACTAGTAAGTTTTCTAGAGATGACTTTCATTTCTTTGGTTATTGTTTTAATCGCCAACAATTTGGACACAAAGAAAACAAATGTAGAGCTATGTCTATGAGAAGTTCTAATTTTTTAAATGGAAGTTTGTACAAATTCCTAAGTACTCTCAGATGTTATCACTGTAAAAACTTAGGACACAATTGCTTTTTGTAAATCTGATCAACATGACAAGTTCAAGTTGATTTAGAAACCTAAGAAAAAGATAGAACCTTTAGTTGTTTAGACAACCTTGCATTCTATCAGAAATAATCTTTGGGTTGTGGACAATAGTTGTTCACACCACATGACTGGAGATAAAACAAAATTTATTGACTTTGAAAAATACTTCGGAGGGTCTGTTAGATTTTGAAATGATCATTGTATTCTAATTGTAGGAAAAGGAACTATCATTTTATATAGTTATACACAAATACATGATGTCTATCATTTACAAGGTCTGGCTCATAACCTTCTTAGTGAGAGTCAAAATTGTGATAATGGCTTTGATGTTACATTTGATGTTCTTGGTTGTGAAATAAAAAAGAAATTAGGAAAGTCTATAGTAGCTGGGTTCAAAACTAATGGAAATATATATAATCTTCATGAAAATTCCAGAAGTAAGGAACCTAATGTGTATTTCATGAGTCAAGTTGATGAAGTAAGACTTTGGCATAGAAGGATAGGGCATATAAATTTTGATAATCTAAATAAAATCAATAAAAATCAGAATGTCAAGATGTTACCATTTCTTTCAAAACCATATCACATTGTATGCAAGGAGTTTCAGGAGGAAAAGAAAACAAGAATCAACTACAAACCTAAAGAATATTCATCTACCAAACCATTGCAACTAATTTAGACTGATTTACGTGGTCCAATAAGGACAAAATCTCTAAGAAATGAGAAGTACTTTATGCTTTTCATTGATGACTACACAAGGATGACTTGGGTAACATTTTTAAAACATAGAGAAAAAGATTTTAGTAGGTTTAAAGTCTTCAAGAAAATGGTAGAAAATGAATTTGATCTAACTATCAAATGTCTAAGATCAGACAAAGGGGGAGAACATATTTCACAGGAATTTGTTGACTACTGTGAAGAATATGGTAACAAGAGGCAATATTCAACCTCAAGAACATCATAGAAAAAGGGTGTAGGTGAATAAAAAAATAAAACGATGAAATAAATTGCTCGAACAATGTTGCAAGATGCAGGTCTCTCAAAACCTATTGGAAAGAGGCACTGCATATTGCTATCTATATCTTAAATAATGTTCAATTGAGAGTGAAAAAAAAATACACTCCTTATAAACTTTGGTATGGTAGGTCATGTTGGTTCCCAAAAACACAAATTGGAAAACCCAAAGACCTGCCAAATCCTCAAGTAATCCATTTAGCCTTGGCCAACAAATAGGGATGGTCAAAGACCAAATCCCTCTGCACTTTAGGCTCCACTAAACCTAGGTGGGTGTGCCTCTTCCTCTCAAGCACAAAAGAGGTTATTTATAGTGGATTTAAATGTTTTAGCAAGTTTACACAACTTGCAAATTATTGTTTTGCAACTATGCTTTATTATGTGCTTTAACTGAATGCTTTGAAAATAAATGATTGTGAATGTATATTAAAAATTAGATTGCTTTCAAGACATAAATGAAATCTACATAGATCCATTCATATAGGATTTGGGAAGAACGTTTCTCTATCAAGGACCTTGAATGCATACAGATCAAAACCTTAAAAGATCAATAACAGATCAGTGCCTCTATCTAGGGATATATATGACACTTTGTGGACAAAATATCTTATCAACTCAAGAGATGATTTCTCATCAACTATGAAGGTTCAGTATGTGTTACACAAATAATAAGAACTCAATCTTTCACTTAATGCAACGTCATGTGATTCACATTATCGCAAATCTATAAACAAATTTATCAAGAGGGAAAAGGTAATCATCAACACAAATGTTTATACAATATTTGGAAAAAGAAATAGTGAACCTTGTATATTAATCTTCAGGAAATAATTGCATACATAAGCTACACTTGTAGATACTCCATTACAAATTGCTTGCACAAAATGATACTTCTAATTCCTATAGACTTCTCTAATACAAAACGATATTCAATCCTTACAACAGTATCTTGTTCTTAGGACTCTCTTCTCTTTATATTTAAGAATGACTCCCTATAAGTACATAAATCAAAAGGCATATATAAAATGACACACCCTTTCATACATAGAAAGGAGTTATAGACAATTGCTTTCCAAAGGACACACCCTTTGATTTAATAAATAATTTACAAATTAAAACCCTACAAATACTAAATGATGCTTCAATAATGTGTGTTTTATTCTTCCCCTTGATAAAATTCCTCAGCAAGTATTCATTATCTTCTCATGATTTTCTGCACACTAGATAAGCCAATTAGATTCCTTGATTTGAAAATAAAGCATATTCCACTTTAGATTTAAGTTTGAAAATACTTGTTTAAAATAATTCATTAAAACCAAAGTATTTCCTTTTAAAAATATTTTGCAAACATAGCATCCGTTTATATAAAATAATACCTTACCCTAAAATATATATTCAAGGCACATTATTCAGGATAACTACACATAAATGTCATCTTTAATGCACTTTCAAATAATAATGTAAAGTAGAGAAAATACTTCCCTTTTATGAAATTGATGAGTTAATATTCCGGCCATACAATAAGAACGTATTTTCCCCTTGTAGTCTGTGTTATACATTTAATTCAGATTTTTTATTCTGCACCCCGCCACATGTCTACTTCTGGTTCGATCACAAATCACCTTAGGAAATACCCAATTTTACCATCTTAGTGGCGCTAGACCCACCTCAACTTTAACTCTTCCCTATCACTGATCCACGATGGATATTCATCATGCATCTCTGCATAGCAGATCAGCGATAGCCATTAGATCTTTTCCAACCTGCTCACACATTATCTCCTCCGAACTACTTCCTTACTGGGCCCCACCACTCAGTCGCCATGTCACGGTGAATAAAAATCGCACGTCTTTTGACCGTGGTATAGTGACCACCATCGGATTGACTCAGCTGACTGCTTGATCTTCCTTATCTGCTTGGCCTTTAACCTTGCTTGAGCAGCTCTCTCTTTTATTTATCCATTTGTGCCACATGTCACTCTTTGGTTCGCCTGTGGATCCACCTACCCACCACTTGGACCTGGGTTCTTCTTCTGCACTCTGCCACGTGGCACATCCTAATTGGCTTTGGAGTCCCTACCCTGCCACCTTAGCACAACCTCACTAACCGCCAGAATGAAGCTTTGCCTTGTCACCAACTCATGATGGATATTCATCAAGAGGTTTCTCATCGCAATGTAGTGATAGTCGTTGGATATTTTCACCCGACCATCAGATCTACCTGACTTGCTCGATCTTTATCATCCATCCTTGCCAGTCTGTTGCAAAACGTTGGTTGCCTCAAGATGCACATCCACATGCGTGGGGTCCACTGGGTTCATCCTTCTTCACGTCAAAAGCAATTTGTCTTTCGACAGTTATCATATGGGCTACTTTGGATTTAAGTGTTAAAAGAGCCTATCCCACAAACAATGTGGGATAAAGGCTTTCCCTCTTCTGACACAGCTCCATGTTCTTCATCTATGCTCCTGCAAAATGATTTACTAACATACCACTAAAAAGCTCTGAATTTATATTTTCCTTTAGAAAACATATCAAATAATCTCATATGAATCCAAAATTCGAAACGTAGGTCTTCAGATATATATCAAATACAAAGGAATAGTTAATTTGACCTGAAGTGTTGAGATGAAAAAGAATTATGGTTCGAAAAGGTATACATGGCTTGATTCTAGAATTTGTGAAACATATACATACCTCGAGATGACCTCTTGATGGATGCATCAGTCCTCATCTCTACAAGTTAGAATTGAATGAACTTGATTATAGATGTTGCACATGATTGAGCTTAGAAATCTGCTTTTTGGCATAAATCTGGAACTAAAAAATTTGAAAATTTTAGGGTTCCAACAGTTGCTGTTTCTGGGGACGTATGCTCCATGTGAGCATAGCAAGATCTTAGTTATCTCTAGAAAAGAAGACCATTAGATAGCACCCCTTCTATAGGTGACAATATTCCCTTTCCTCTGCCAGATACCTAATTTTTCTCTTGTAATAAAATGCATCTCATAAAGATGTTATTACTCTTACTTTCCTTACTATCTATGCATTTTAATGTATCCATTTTCTCATAGTATTTCTCACATAAATATCCCAGAAATATCACTTGGTTTGAATATAAATGATTACATTCATATCCATTTTCTTTAGGATTTTTAATCATGTACTTATCCTACCTTTTAACTTTACATTCCTTTAGAAGCCTTAATATTTTATCACATACCTCCTCTTTTGAAAAAGTCAAATCACCTTTATTATATGTAATCTTTACTTGAGTGTGATCATAATTTTGAATACCCCTTTCACCATATAACTCATCTTCAGACTGCATAATATTCCTTGGGTGAAAAATAGTTGATAAATATTTATCATACCCTTTTGAGATATTTATCTCTTGGATCATAATATACAAATTGAGCTCCCCCATATTTTCCTAATTACCTTTTGTGCCACATTGTTTTTTTTCAATTATCATCACATCCCCATGCTCCCTACACATTTTATTTTCTCTGTATATCAACTTTGGGCATATATCATTTTTAGGAATACTTTGTAGGAGTACCTTATCCTATTTAATCATATTACCACAGATTATTTTTTTATGTCCCATAATTTTATTACATAGTGGTTCTGAAAAGTTTCATCATCTTTGGAAATACTTTTTTCCTTCTTTTTAGATAAGGTTTCCAAACACATATCACTTTCATAAAAGTCATGTAAACATATTTCATTATTTTCTCTGTATGTAACATCATTTCCCAATGTTGTGTTATTTGCTTTTTCTTAAAAACTATTCAGGGGTATATTTTCCTTATATCTTTCAAATAATGGGCTTGAAAACATATAATATGTATGCATATTTTTCTACAAACCCTCTTCTGGTTCATTACACAAAAGATTATCATACTACATACCTTTATTGAAAGTATTCTCCCAATAATTGCTATCTGTCTCATTCATAGGAACACTATCTTCATAATTGTTGTGAGATTTTGCAAAGATCAAGAGGCAATGGAAAGCACAAATAAGAGAGACAAAATATATGATAGAAATAAACTGTATTCTATGAAGATGAAAATATTGATCAACTGGATCATTAACCATTTGTTACATACAATGTAGATGAGCCTACTTACATAGGCAAGGCTAGGGATATGTGAGCACACAAACATGATATGTGGCTCAATAAGAAACAAGGGTAGGTAGGAAATAGGTGTGGGTAGGTAGGAGAAACAATATAATATTCCACATGAGGTGGATCACCCACTGAATGTGGAGTGTAACAACAAAATAAGATCAACACCATAAAAGGTGGAAATTCTCCTACACACACTATCCCAGTGTGGCAAAAACACCCAAGTGTCTCATACCCAGACTACTATGAAATGCATTTCATAAGTAAACTTAAGTATAGTGTAATAATATCCATGATGAATAATTATTTACACCAACACCCCCCTTAAGTGAAACTTAGGGGAATGCACTAAAGTCTGCAATGCAACTAAGCAATGCAAGATGGGTCCCGGCTACTAGGCCATGTTAGGTACCCATGTACAAATGTAAATGCATGAAAACCAATGCAATGAAATCTCTCACAAAGTGGCGAAAGAGAGAAAAACCTAATGGGAAAAAACCCTCCCCCAAAAGAGAGATGAAAAACTAGATACAAAGAACTCTCATAGAAGTATGTGAAGAACAAAACCCCATGTGAGGAAAAAGTCCCCCCCATATGAGAGAAGAAGAGAAGATAGGAAGGCCCCCCTCAATGTGGAATCTGCACCAATTATAGAAGCTTTATGTATGAAGAAACTGCTCCACGAACGTCGAACAACATTCCTCCCCTTAGGAAGAAACAAAACCAAAGGTGTATCCATGAAGTCTCCCCAATCATGAAGTGAAGATGTATGAAGAAAACTCATTATGAAAGGAATCTCTGAAAACTGCTCAAGTGTCCCCATGTCGATGCTGAAAGATACCCCCTCCAAAGGTGGTAAACTGTGCCACACTACTGAAAAAGGCACTCCAATATCTAGTGGAGATGGATGTAGAACATGTCCCAAAGACTCACATGTCTCCTCAAAAAATAAAGAGACCTCCTCCAACTATTGTACATAAGTATCCACAAACATATCAACCTCAAAAGAATGATCATGTAGAGAATTAACAAGAGGGTCAGAGTGTGCCCTCACATCAACCGAAGAAGGATGATCTTCATCAAAGAGAAGATGAATGTCATCAATGATGTCTCCCAAATCTGCAATGTAGGATTCCATAAATAAACCTGCAATGTCTGTCAAGTAATCATCCCATGAATCTGAAGCTGGAAGACAATGAATATCCTTTTGTACTGAATCACATGAAGGCAAAAATATCGCACTATCCGCATCATTAGGTGCAATAGGTGATATGATATCACTATAACGAGATGAAATACAAGACTCAAGAATGGGTTCACATGTGAGAATCCCCATGTTCAAGTGCCCAAAGTTCTCCTCAAAATCTGAACCATCACAAGAAGTGTGATCATCATGTGTAGAATCATCAAATGTGAAATCATCATCATCAACAACATCTAAAAAGGAGTATAACCAATATGCATGATCAACCACCCCAATCGCAATGATAGCTCTAGTCTCTAAGTCTCTAATAAAAACTGACTTAGGTGTGAACTCCACAACTCTCTTAGTTGCGCCATGTGTGATTTGATAGATAGAAAGGAGATTGTTTGTCAAGTGGGGTGCACACAACACATTATTGAAGGAGTTATCCCCAATGTCAATAGATCCTTTCCCAATCACATCCATGTATGTATGATTGCCCATCAAAATCTGTGGCATGGTTCAAGGCTCAAATGTAGAGAACATAGACTATGAAGATGCCATATGATGAGAAGCCCCTGAATCTAGAAGTCATCTCTCTGAATCATAACTAATAGTAGCACAAAGAGATTTTCCTTTCCTTGTCCCAAAAGAGTGAGTCTTCCCACTTGTAGAAGCCATGAATGCTTGCCCTTTTCCTTTTGAATGTGAGGAAGTGGAAGTTGATGAATCATCCTTCTTGTAGACATTAGGCAAATCAATGTTATGCTTTTTGATGATATGTGTGAGCTCATCAATCTTCTTAGAATGGCAATGATGCTCCTCATGACCAAAATTTTTACAATAGGCACAAGTAGGTCTCTCCCTCTTTGGTGAATTATCCCTCTTGGAAGAGGATGTATCTTCTTGTTGTGGAGAGGATGACACTTTGTCTTTAGGCTTTGATTTCCATTTCTTCTTGTTTGAGTTGTCCTTTCCTTGATTTTCTTTGTTCCCTTGATTTGCCACTAATGCTTGAGACTTAGAAGCCTTAAGAATGCTCATGCTTATCAACTTAGTTTATTCCATCATCAACATTTCATTGAAAGCATCAAATGTGGGCATTGTGTAGCTTGAACCCATTGTCATCCTATGGGTTTGAAAACTAGAAACAAATGCCGCATATTCTTGTGGAAGCTTGCCTATCAAGTTGAATATCAATTGAGTATCCTTCTTATCAATGCCACAATCTTTGAGTTGTGCCCTCAACTCATTTTCCTTAGTGACATAATCTTGTATAGTATCAAAGTTCTTGGGATCTAACATGGTGAGATCACTACCAATTTGATATCCCCTAATCTCATCAACTTGACCATACAGGTCTTGAAACTTTTGCCAAGCATCCTTGATTAGAGTACACTTCTGAATATGAAAAATGAGATCCTTTGATACATACTTTCTTAAGGTACCAATTGCCATGATATTTTTAGTAAGCCAATCCAAGTGACCAGCTGGATCAACCTTAGGATCAGTGGGAGCAACAATAGTTCCATCAATGTAATGAGTTAGTCCTTTTTCCATAAGTTTACTCCATGCATCAATTTTCCAAGTAGCATAATTATGAGGAGTTAAGAGAGGAAACTTAGAAGAACCCATATCAGCAGAAAGGAAGGAACACAAGAGCACAAAAACACAAAAGACACCCCCAAAATTCACTCAATCAAAGTACCCCCCCAAAAATGATGATTTTGGCACTTTATATGTAGTGTGTGTACAATATGCCACTTGCAAGCAATGGAAAAGTGGACTTCTGATTTCAATTTACAACTTCAAAAAATGAAATCTAAGAGACTTCAACAAATAATGCTAGTGATCTAAACTAAGATCCAAGCAAAATAAAAGTACCAAATATGCCAAAAATGGCCAAATACTGAAAGTACCATTTCTACTTAAAATCATTGCAAAAAGATGACAGATTATGAAAGTAGATGAAATAATATGCACTTTCAAAAAAAATGACACCTGAAAAGGAGTCCATATGAGCCCAAACGAAGCCTCCAAAGTTGTAAGAATTAGGATTTCACGATTTTCAAAAAACCTATATCCAAAAATCAAAAAAATTCTGCACCACTGTATAGATCCCAAAATTTTACCCCAAAACAAAAAAAACTGCTCCAAAAAATGAGTCCGGATGAGTGAGATATCGCTATTTGAAAAATGCCTGCAAAATTATAATTTCTGGAAAATTTTTGCTGCAGCGTCAAACTTCAAATGCCTCTAGATTTGGCATCCAAAGTCCAATTTGGATGAAACAAAAGATATAACTGACTTTCTTGGACCTCCTCAATCCAATGATGACCTCAGATTTGACCCATCAAGCTCCAATAAAAACCTACAATAGAGAGATCCAAAATGCAAACCCCAAATAACATCAAATTTCTCTCAATAAGCAAACCAATGACACTCTAATGGCTCTGATACCATGTGAGATTTTTCCAAGATCAAGAGGCAATGGAAAGCACAAATAAGAGAGACAAAATATATGATAGAAATAAACTGTATTCTATCAAGATGAAAATATTGATCGACTGGATCATTAAGCATTCGTTACATACAATGTAGATGAGCCTACTTATATAGGCAAGGCTAGGGATATGTGAGCACACAAACATGACATGTGGCTCAATAAGAAACAAGGGTAGGTAGGAAATAGGTGTGGGGCGGTAGGAGAAACAATATAATATTCCACATGAGGTGGATCACCCACTGAATGTGGAGTGTAACAACAAAATAAGATCAACACCATAAAAGATGGAAATTCTCCTACACACACTATCCCAGTGTGGCACAAACACCCAAGTGTCTCATACCCAAACTACAATGAAATGCATTTCCTAAGTAAACTTAAGTATAGTGTAATAATATCCATGATGAATAATTATTTACACCAACAATTGCTATTTGTTGAAGTTTCTTCATGTCTGTATACTGAATGTAAATCCATTTTTCCTTCACTTTTTGGATAGTCAATAATTTCACAGGAGGGACTAAAAAATGATTCACAAAAAATCATTTCATCATATTCATGTTGAGTTTCATGATACTAAGGATTTAAGAAAATTCAAAAGGATTTTCATGGACACATTTCCTATTGCACTCCTCACTGTGTATGTCTTCCCCTGATGCATTATTCTCCTAGGAATCATCATTTTCTTCATCAAATAGACCTTTAATGTGCCCTAATCCATTAGTCTGTTTATTCTGAAAAAAATTTGGAACATTCTTCTAAACATATCTTTCATATTCTTTATCTAACAAATGTTAAATTTCTTCTAGATCGAGGAATATTTCCTCTATTATTTATGTTTGTACCTACACATAGGGATTCTTCCCTACTTAAATCCATAATTTCTTCTTTATCATCAGATTCTTCCTCTAACATGTTTTCATATAAAATGTCAAGTAGAAACCTTACCTGAGGATCATGATAATTCCCCAACTCAAGCATTTTTCTTGAAAATGGGGGCTTGATGTTTGAAGGTATTTTTTTGTATATTATGAACATCCTCACAAATAATTGTGATGTAGATTCATCTTCCTGTCTTTCTATGTCAAGAAATTCATCCAAATGAGACATATAGACTTCTGATTCTATTATGTATTGTTGATCCTCCTTTGGCTCATAGCTCATACTTCCCTCTTCACTTACATCATAAAACACATCAAGGAACCATTGCTCCAACTCCCTCCATGATGAGATGCTATGTGTAGGGAGTGATTCATAAGATTCTCTTGCACTATCCTTCAAAGTCTTGACAAACAATTTCATCACATAATCTTCTGCATAAACCTCATAATCCTTTACAAATGTATAAAATACATCGAAATGATCAATTGTTGATTCATCATATTCCCCATGGAATTTTGGTACAAGTTGTGAAAGCTTAGGGAAAAACTTGTTTGGAATATATTGAAAGCCACTAAGATCCAATGGCCTGATGCCATCTGGAATAAAAGGCTTTCTTTGAAACATTTTCCAAAAAATAAATTTTTCATCTCCCTCTAGGTCTCTTCCCCTAGTAGAGTCACCAATTGAAATAAAATTTCTTATTAGGTAGAGTCGGCACCCCCTATGGAGGAAACATTACTTATTTAGTTCATGGGTTCTTCCTTCCAGTAGAGCACCTAAAATGAGATCTTGGAATTGATGTCTTATAGACAACTCCCTAGCTGAGTTGCCAATGTGTTGTGTAACTCGGATGGAAAAAACAAAACTTATCAAATCTTCAATGAAAAAACACCAGAGCTTCTCGATGAATGTTAAACTATGTATGAGAACTCCTTAGTAGAGTCACCAATTTGTTGGTTCCCGAAACCACAGATTGAAAAACCCAAAGACTTGCCAAATCCTCAAGTAGTCCAATCAGCCTTGGCCAACAAATAGGGATGGTCAAAGACCAAATCCCTTTGCGCTTTAGACACCAATGAACCTAGGTGCATGTGCCTCTTCCTCTCAAGAACAAAATAGGTTATTTATAGTGGATTTAAACATTTTAGCAAGTTTATGCTACTGGCAAATTATTGTTCTACAACTATGCTTTATTAGGTGCTTTAACTGAATGCTTTGAAAAGAAATGATTGTGAATGTATATTGAAAATGAGATTGCTTTCAGGACTTAAATGAAATCTACATATATCAGTTCATATAGGATTTGGGAAGAACATTTCTCTATCAAGGACCTTGAATGCATACAGATCAAAACCTTAAAAGATCAATAACAAACCAGTGCCTCTATCTAAGGATATATATAACACTTTGTGGACAAAATATATTATCAACTCAAGAGATGATTTCTCATGAATTATTAAGGTTCACTTTGTGTTACACAAACAATAAGAACTCAATCTTTCACTTAATGCAACGGCATGTGATTCACATTATAGAAAATCTATAAATAGATTTATCAAGAGGGCAAAGATAATCATCAACACTAAAGTGTATACAATATTTGGAAAAAGAAATAGCGAACCTTGTATATTAATCTTCAGGAAATAATTGCATACATAAGCTGCACTTGTAGATACTCCATTACAAATTGCTTTCACAAAATGATACTTCTTCTTCCTATAGACTTCTCTAATACAAAATGATATTGAATCCTTATAGCAGTATCTTGTTCTTATGACTCTCCTCTCTTTACATATAAGAATGACTCCCTATAAGTACATAAATCAAAAGGCAAATATGAAAGGACACACCCTTTCATACATAGATGGGAGTTATAGACAATTGCATTCCAAAGGACACACCCTTTGGTTTGACAAATAATTTAAAAATTAAAACCCTACAAATACTAAATGATGCTTCAATAATGTGTGCTTTATTATCCACCTTGATAAAATTCTTCAGCAGATATTCATTATCTTCTCATTATTTTCTACAAACAAGATAAGCCAATTAGATTCCTTGATTTGAAAATAAAATGTATTCCACTTTAGGTTTTAGTTTGAAAATACTTGTTTAAAATAATTCATTAAAACCAAAGTATTTCCCTTTAAAAATATTTTGCAAACATAACATCCATTCATATAAAATAATACCCTACCCTAAAATATATATTCGAGCTACTTTATCCAAGATAAATACACATAAAATTTATGTTTAATGCACTTTCAAATAATAACGTAAAGCAGAGAATATAATTCCATTTTATGAAATTCATGAGTTAATATTTTGGCCATACGATAAGAACATATTTTCCCGTTGTAGTCTGAGTTATACATTTAATTCTGATTTTTAATTCTGGACCCCACCATGTGTCAACTTCTGGTTTGATCATGGATTACCTTAGGCAATACCCAGTTTTACCATCTCAGCACCATTGGACCCATCTCAACTTTAACTCTTCCTTGTCGCTGATCCGTGATGGATATTCATCGTGCATCTCTCCATAGTAGATCAGCGATGATCGTTAGATCTTTTCCAAACTGCTCGCACATTATCTCCTCTGAACTACCTCCTTAGCGGGCCCCACCACTCGGTCGCTATGTTGCGGCAAATAAACAATGCACATCTTCTGATCACGGTATAGCGACCACCGTCAGATCGACTCAGCCGATCGTCCAATCTTCCTTATCTACTCAGCCTTTAACCTTGCCTGCGTGGCTCTCTCTTCTCTTTATCCATCCCTACCGCATGTCACTCTTTGGCTTGCCCACGGATGCACCTACCCATCACTTGGACCTGGGTTCTTCTTTTTTGCTCCACCACGTGGCACATCCTGATTGTCTCCGGAGTCCTTGCCCTGTCACCTTAGCACGACCTCAGTAACCATTGGAATGAAGCTCTACCTTGTCACCAAGTCGCGATGGATATTCATTGGGCAGTTTCCCATCACGCTATAGTGACAACCATTGGATCTTTTCACCCAACCATCAGATATGCTTGAATTGCTCAATATTTAGCCTCCATCATCGTCAATGTGTCACAAAACTTTTGTTTCCTCGAGATGTGTGTTTGCATGCATGTGGTCCTCTTGGTTCAACCTTCTTCACGCCAAAAGCCATTTGTCTTTTGACAGTTATCATTCGGGCTGCTTTGGATTTAAGTGTTAAAAGAGACTATCCCACAAACAATGTGGGATAAAGGCTTTCCCTCTTTTGACGCAGCTCCATATTCTTCAGTTATGCTCCTGCAAAACAATTTACTAACATCCGACTGAAAAGCTCTAAATTTAGATTTTTGTTTAGAAAACATATCAAATAATCTCATATGAATCTAAAGTTCAAAATGTAGGTCTTGAGATATACATGAAATACAAAAGAATAGTTAATTTGACCTGAAGTGTTGAGATGAAAAATAATTATGGTTGGAAAATGTATACCTAACTTGATTCCGGAATTTGTGAAACATATACATACCTTGTGCTGACCTCTTGATGGATGCATCAGACTTGGTCTCTACAAGTTAGAATTGAATGAACTTACTTGATTATAGATGTTACACATGATTGAGCTTAGAAATCTTTTTTTTGGCATAAAGCTAGAACTGAAAATTTTAGGGTTCCAATAGTGGCTCTTTCTGGGGACATATGCTCCATGTGAGCATAGAAAGATCTCAGTTATCTCTGGAAAAGCAGACCATTAGATCCATTAGATAGCACCCCTTATGTAGGTTCTCCTCTGAATAAAATTGGGTGGCCCGACGCCCCCCCAAAAATGACAATATTCCCTTTCCTCTGTTAAATACCTAATTTTTCTCTTGTAATAACATGCACCTCCTGAAGATGTCATTACTCTTACTTGCCTTACTATCTGTACATTTTATTGTATCCATTTTATCATAGTATTTCTCACATAAATATCCTGGAAATATCACTTGGTTTGAATATAAATGATTACATTCATATCCGTTTTCTTTATGATTTTTAATCCTGTACTTATACTTCCTTTTAACTTTACATTCCTTTGGAAGCTTTAATATTTTATCACATGCCTCCTCTTTTGAAAATGTCAAATCACCATTATTATATGTAATCTTTACCTGAGTGTGATCATAATTTTGAATACCCCTTTCACCGTATAACTCATTTTTAGACTGCATAATATTACTTGGGTGAAAAATAGTTGACAAATATTTATCATAACATTTTGAGATATTTATCTCTCAGATCATAATATAAAAATTGAGCTCCCCCATATTTTCATAATTACCTTTTGTGCCACATTGTATTTTTTCAATTATCATTACATCCCCATGGCCCACACATTTTATTTTCTCTATATATCAACTTTGGCCATATATCATTTTAGGAATACTTTGGAGGAGTACCTTATCCTCTTTAATCATATTACCACAAATTATTTTTTATCTCCCATAATTTTATTACATAGTGATCCTGAAAATTTTTGATCATCTTTGCAAATACTTTTTTCTTTCTTTTTAGATAAGGTTTCCAAACATATATCACTTTCATAAAAGTGATGTAAAATTTTTTCATTCTTTTCTCTATATGTTACATCTTTTCCCAATGTTGTGTTATATACTTTTTCTGAAAAACTATTTAGGGGTATATTTTCCTTATATCTTTCAAATAATGGACTTAAAAATATAAAATATGTATGAATATTTTTCTGCAAACCCTCTTCTGGTTCATTACACAAAAGATTATCATATTGCATACCTTTATTGAAAGTATTCTCCTGATAATTGCTATCTGTCTCATTGGTAGAAACAATATCTTCATAATTGCTATTTGCTGAAGTTTCTTCATGTCTGTATACTGAATGTAAATCCATTTTGCCTTCACTTCCTGGATAGTCAATAATTTCACATGACGGACTAAAAAATGATTCACAAAAAATCATTTCCTTACAATCATGTGGAGTTTCATGATACTGAGGATTTAAAAAAAATTCAAAATGATTTTGAAGGACATGTTTCCTATTGCATTCCTCATTGCGTATGTACCCCCCTGATGTATTATTTTCCTAGGAATCATCATTTTCTTCATCAAATAGACCCTTAATGTGCCATAATCCATTAGTCTATTTATTCTGAAAAAAAATTGGAACCATTGCTCCAACTCCCTCCATGATGAGATGCTATGTGTAGGGAGTGATTCATAAGCTTCTCATGCATTGTCCTTCAAAGTCTTGACAAATAATTTCATCACATAATCTTCTACATAAACCTCATAATCCTTTACAAATATATAAAATACATTGAAATGATCAATTGTTGATTCATCATATTCCCCATGGAGTTATGGTACAAGTTATGAAATCTTAGGGAACAACTTGTTTGGAATACATTCAAAGCCATTGAGATCCAATGGCCTGATACCATCTGGAATAAAAAGCTTTCTTTGAAACATTTTCAAAAAGGAAATCTTTCATCTCCCTCTAGGTCTCTTCCCCTAGCAGACTCACCAATTGAAATAAAATTTCTTATTAGGTAGAGTCACGACCCCCTATGGAGGAAAAATTACTTATTAAGATCCTGGGTTTTTCCTTTCAATAGAGCACCTTAAATGAGATCTTGGAATTGATGTCTTATGGACAACTCCCTAGTAGAATCACCAATCTGTTGTGTGACTTGGATGGGGAAAACAAAACTTATCAAATCTTCAATGAAAAAACACCAGAGCTTCTATGTGAATGTCAAACTATGTATGACAACTCTCCAGCAGAGTCGCCAATCTGCTGGTTCCCAAAACCATAGATTGAAAAATTGAAAGACTTGCCAAATCCTCAAGTAGTCCAATCAGCCTTGGCCAACGAACAGGGATGGTCAAAGACCAAATCCCTCTGCACTTTAGGCTCCACTGAACCTAGGTGGGTGTTCCTCTTCCTCTCAAGCACAAAAGAGGTTATTTATAGTTGATTTAAACCTTTTAGCAAGTTTACACAACTGGCAAATTATTGTTCCACAACTATGCTTTATTATGTGCTTTAACTAATCGCTTGGAAAAGAAATGATTGTGAATGTATATTGAAAATGAGATTGCTTTCTGGACTTAAATAAAATCTGCATAGATAAGTTCATATAGGATTTGGGAAGAAAATTTCTCTATCAAGGACCTTGAATGCATACAGATCAAAACCTTAAAAGATCAATAACAAATGAGTGCCTCTATCCAGAGATATATATGACACTTTGTGGTTAAAATATCTTATCAACTCAAGAGATGATTTCTCATCAACTACGAAGGTTCAGTATGTGTTACACAAACAATAAGAACTCAATCTTTCACTTAATGTAACAACATGTAATTCACATCATAGCAAATCTATAAACACATTTATCAAGGGGGAAAAGATAACCATCAACACAAAAGTGTACACAATATTTGGAAAAAGAAACAATGAATCTTGTATATTAATCTTCAGGAAATAATTGCATACATAAGTTACAGTTGCAGATACTCCATTACAAATGTATAAAATACATCCAAATGATCAATTGCTAATTCATCATATTCCCCATGGATCTTTGGTACAAGTTGTGAAAGCTTAGGGAACAACTTGTTTGGAATACATTGAAAGCCACTAATAAGATCCAATGGCCTAATATCATCTAGAATAAAAGGATTTCTTTGAAACATTTTCAAAAAGGAAATTTTTCATCTCCCTCAAGGTCTCTTCCCCTAGTAGAGTCACCAATTGAAATAAAATTTCTTATTAGGTAGAGTTCGCACCCCCTATGGAGGAAAAATTACTTATTAAGCTCCTGGGTTGTTCCTTCCAGTAGAGAACCTTAAATGAGATCCTAGAATTGATGTCTTACAGACAACTCCCCAGTAGAATCGAATATCTATTGTGTGACTCAGATGGCAAAAACAAAACTTATCAAATCTTCAATGAAAAAACACCAGAGCATCTATGTGAATGTCAAACTATGTATGACAACTCACCAGTAGAGTCTCCAATCTGTTGATTCATCTTCTTCTACGATCCACCTAGCCACCACTAAGACCTGGGTTCTTCTTCCATGCTCTGCCACATGGAACATCCTTATTGGCTCTAGAGTCTCTGCCCTGCAACCTTAGCATGACTTCTCTAATCATCGGAATGAAGCTGCCTTGTCTCCAAGTCATGATGGATATTCATCAAGCAGTTTCTCATCGCAGTGTAGCGACAGTCATTGGATCTTTTCGCCTAACCATCAGATCTACCTAACTTGCTTGATTTGTAGCCTCCATCCTTGACAGTCTGTCGCAAAACTTTGGTTGCCTTGAGATGCACGTCTACATGTGTAGGGTCCACTAGGTTCAACCTTCTTCACGCCAAAAGCCATTTGTCTTTCGACAGTTATCATATGGGCCACTTTGGATTTAAGTGTTAAAAGAGCCTATCCCACAAAAAATGTGGGATAAAGGCTTTCCCTCTTCTGATGCAAGTGCATGTTCTGCAGTTATGCTCCTTCAAAACGATTTACTAACATCCGACTGAAAAGATCTCAATTTAGATTTTCCTTTAGAAAACATATCAAATAATCTCATATGAATCCAAAATTTGAAACGTAGGTGTTGAGATATACATGAAATACAAAGGAATAGATAATTTGACCTGAAGTGTTGAGATGAAAAAGAATTATGGTTCTAAAAGGTATACTTGGCTTCAATTTGGAATTTGTGAAACATATACATACCTCGAGTTGACCTCTTGATAAATGCATCAAACCTCGTCTCTGCAAGTTAGAATTGAATGAACTTACTTGATTATAGATGTTACACATGATTGAACTTAGAAATCTGCTTTTTGGCATAAATGTGGAACTCTAAAATTAAAAAAATTTAGGTTTCAACAAGTTAGCTAATGTTGTTTATTTCAAAGTTTTTGGTAGTAAATGCTACATTAAGAGACATAGTGAAAACATTAGTAGTTTTGAATCACATTGTGATGAGGGAATTTTCTTAGGATATTTTGCTCATAGTAAAGCCTACAAATGTTATAATAAAAGGTTGAAAGGAGTAATTGATAGCTCTAATGTGAAAGTGTGTAGGATTTTGCCAAGATCAAGGGCACAATGAAAAGCATAAAAGAGATAATAGAATGACAAGAACAAACTGTATTCTCATCAATATACAAATGATCAACTGGATTAACCAATATAATGAATAGAGGCCTGCTTATATAGGCAAGGCCATATGGATGTATGAGCACACAAATATGACATGTGGCTCAATGAGAAATAAGGGTAGGTAAGAAATACTAAGGGTAGGTAGGAGAAATAATATAATATTCCACAAGAGGTGGATGACCCACTGAATGTGGAGTGTAATAGCAGAATAAGACCACAAAAGGTGGAATTTCTCCTACAAGCTCTATCCGTATGTGCACACTTCCCTAAGTGTCTCAAATCCAAACTACAAAGAGATGCATTATCCTAAGTTAACTTAAGTAAGTGTAATAATATCCAAAATGAATATTTATTTACACCAACACCCCCCCTTAAGTGCAACTTAGGGGAATGAAGACTCAAGTCAATAATGCAAGATGGGTCCCGGCTACTAGGCCATGATAGGTACCCATGTACAATATGCAAATGCAAGCAAAACTATGCAATGCAATCTCTCACAAACGGAGAAAGGCAGAAAACCCAGTGGGAAAAAACTCCCCCTTAAGAGAGATGAATGTACAAAAGGCTCTCAAAGAAGAAGGACAAAACCTCAAAGAGGAAAACGTCCCCCCCATAAGAGAGGAAGGAGAAGTTAGCTGACCCCCCCTAATGACACATCTCGCACCCCCAAGAGAGCTTGCAACTATTGGAACTTACTCTCAGTGAAAGGTTTGGTGAATATGTCAGCAATCTGTTCTGCAGTAGGACAATACTGCAAATCAATGACCTGTTCCTAGATGAGCTCTCGGATATAGTGCATATGAATCTCAATATGTTTGGTCCGTTGGTGCTGGACCAGGTTCTTAGAAATTGCAATAGCACTCTGATTGTCGCAATGTAGAATTGTCGGCCATGGAGTGGTGAATCCAAACTCTGTGAGGATCTGCTGGAGCCAAATGGTCTTAGTCACTACGTTAATAGCACCTCGATACTCAGCCTCAGTCAAAGAGAGAGAAATAGAATGTTGCTTCTTGCTTTGCCAACAAATGGGGCCCGAACCAAGGTGAAAACTGTAACAGAAGTGGACTTACGATCACCTAGATCGCCAACCCAATCGGAGTCTGTGTAACCAACCAAGCGAAGTCCTGTGCCTACTACATAGTGAATCCCCTAGTGATGTGTACCCTAGATGTAATGAAGGATGTGTTTGGCGGCTTTCAAATGAAGCTCATGTGGATCCTACATGAAGCAGGAAGCCATGCCAACTGCAAATGAGATATCAGGGCGTGTATGAGTCAAATAGATGAGACTACCCACAAGCTAACGATACAAAGTGGCATCAACTAGTGGAGAAGAACAATGAGCCTCAAGCTTGACTCCTGAAAGAAAGGGAGTCAGGGCAGGCTTACAATCAGCCATATGAAAGTGTGCAAGTAGATCAAGAGCATACTTGGGTTGTGATAGAGTAATCCCGGAAGGTGACTGTGAAATCTCTATCCCGAGAAAGTAGTGCAAAAGACCCAAGTCAGTCATAGAAAATCTGTCATGCAAAGCAGATTTGACCTTGCTAATGATGGATGAAGTACTCCCTGTAATGATCAAGTAATCAACATAAAGCACAAGTATCAAGTGAGAGTTATCCTATCGCAAAATGTAGAAATTCAGATCAGAATGACACCTAGTGAACCCTGTGGAAAGAAGGAAGGAATCCATCTTGGTGTACCAAGCCTTGGGGGCCTGCTTAAGGCCATAGAGAAATATCCTTAGTCTGCAAACCAAGGAAGTATCCTGGATAAAACCCTGTGGCTGCTCCATATAAATCTCCTCATCAAGATCACCATGAAGAAAAGCACACTTCACATCCATCTAATGTATAGCCCAACCATGAGCTGCAGCAATAGCAAGTGTCAAACGAATGGAGTTCATCTTGGCTATGGGTGCAAAGGTCTCAGTATAGTCAACACCTGCAACCTGAGAAAAACCTTTCGCAACAAGCCGAGCCTTATACTTATCCACACTACCATCCGCTGCAAACTTGATTCGATAGATCCACTTACATCGAACCATCTTTCTCCCCTTAGGGAGATGGACTAAATCCCATGTGTTGTTCCTCATCAAGGAACTATACTCTTCCTCCATAGCTTGGTCCCACTCAGGAACCTCTGATGCTTCCCTAAATGTCTGTGGATCGGAAGTGGTAGCAATGAATGCATGTGGAAGATCCTGATGTTGTGATTGAGTTCTCCATGTATCTGAAGGATCCCCAACAAGAGGACCCGCGGACTCAAGTGTCTGTTGAGCCCAACGAGGTCTAGGTGGAGGTGGAGAATGAGGCTCCTCAACTGCAACTGGACCCTACAGAGGTGTAACCCTGCGAGTCGGAGTTGAGGGAGTCTCATCATCTGAATCACTAACATCACTATCCACAATGGAGGAAGGTGGAGGAGGCAGAGAGGTTAAGCTAGGAGAGCTTTCCTCAAAGTGAACACTCCTCTCAATGAATACCTCATGTGTCTCTGGATCCATCAATCTGTATGCCTTAACATCCTCAGGATATCCAACAAATATGCAAGGTCGACTCTGAGGTTCCAATGCCTTGCATTTTTGTGGAGGTATGCGAGCCCATGATGGACACCCAAAGACTCTGAAATCTCTCACAATCGGTTTCCTACCAGCCCAAGCTTCAAAAGGAGTAATACCTTGCAAAGCTTTGTGAGGAATCCGATTCTGGATGTGTGTGGCACAACTGATAGCCTCTACCCAAAAGGCGGGATCAAGAGAACGTGCATGTATCATACAGCTAGCCATTTCTTTGAGAGTTCTATTATTGCATTCTACAACCCCATTCTGATGTGGAGTGTATGCAACAGAATGCTGAAGATCAATCCCCTCAAATGTACAAAAATCCTCAAGTCTCTTGTTCACATATTCCCTTCCATTATCTGTGCGAAGAATCTTGACCACTTTGCCTGATTGCTTCTCCACACGAGTCTTGAAGTCCTGAAATCTATCAAATACTTCACTCTTATGAATGAGAAAGTAGACCCAAGTGAAGCGGGAGTAGTCATCAATGAAGGTAAGAACATAGCGGGCCTTACTAAATGAAGGTGCTGGAAATGGACCTGCTACAACACTATGAACAAGTTGAAGAACTTCCAAAGCTCTCCAAGTTTTCCCTTTATCAAACTTCTCTTCGGGATGCTTGCCCATGGAACAACCTGAACATACACCCTCTAAAAACCTGATTCGAGGTAGACCTGTGACCATGTCTTTAATGCTTAGCTGCTAAAGATAGCGGTAGTTGAGGTGACCAAACCACTCATGCCATAGCTTACTTTCTAAATTTGAATGACTAAGCAAGGCCCTAGAAGGTGAACTTGGCACAAAGTGGGAAAATGAATAAAGCCTTGAGTTGTGATTGACTTGTCCCACTGCTACCAAGGCATCATCATCAAGTTCCTTTACCACAACTGAATCTGGTGTAAACTCAACCTTTTTCCCATTCCCATAGTGAGTGATTTGGTAGATGGAGAGAAGGTTGGTAGACAAGTTAGGAACATAGAGAACATTCTCAAATGTTCCATCATCCATGTCAACTGAACCTTTCCCTTCAACCTCTACTTGTGTGTCATCACCTATGTAAATGTGAGGTACCTTAGATGGCTCCAATGAAGAAAACTGCTCCTTTGTAGAACCCATGTGATATGAGGCACCCAAGTCAAGTATCCATTACTATGAAGAACTTGTTTTAGCCACAAATGCTTGCCCTTTTCCCTTAGACTATGAGGAAGAGGAAGGAGATGAATCATTTTTTGTGTAGGCAGAAGGCAAGTTGATGTTGTTTTTCTTGAGAAGATTGGTTAACTCATCAACTTGCTTTGCGTGACATCGATGCTCATCATGACCATACTTTTTGCAATATGCACAAGTTGGTTTATCCTTCTTAGGTGGTTACCCCTTCTTGGAAGAGGATGAAAAATCGCCTTGTGATGGAGAGGATGATTGTCCTTTTTCCTGGTGTGGCTTAGACTTGGATTTCTTCTTCTTCTTGTTGGAATCTTTGCCTTGACTTCCTTGATTCCCTTGATTAGCCACCAAAGCCTTGGACTTTGAAGACTTGAGAAACCCCATGTTCAACAACTTAGTTTGTTCCAATATTAACATTTCTGTGAAAGCATCAAATGAAGGCATAACATAAGAACTCTCGACTATCAAATGATGAGTTTGGAAGCTAGATACAAATGTTGCATATTCTGGTGCAAGCTTGTCCAACAAGTTGAATATCAATTGAGCATCCTTTTTGTCAATTCCATAATCCTTTAGCTTTGCTCTTAGCTCATTTGCTTTGGTGACATAATCTTGGATTGTATCAAAACTCTTGGGATCTAAGTTGGTGAGCTCATTGTCAATCTGATAGCCTTTGATTTCATCAACTTGTCCACACAATTTTTGAAACATATCCCAAGCCTCTTTGATTGTTTTACACTTCTCAATGTGAAAAATGAGGTCATCTGATACATACTTGCGTAAGGTTCCAAGAGCCATGCAATTCTTTGTGAGCCATTCTAATTGAGCAATTGGATTAGCCTTAGGATCAGGTGGTGCTGTTATTGTTCCATCTATGTAGTGTGTGAGACCCTTTTCCATTAGTTTACTCCATACTTTAATTTTCCATGATGCATAATTATGTGGAGTTAAAGGTGGAAATTTGTTAGGACTCATTGCAACAAGAATGGAAAGAGCACAAAGAGAGGCACAATCACACAAGACACCCCCCCAAATTCACTCAATCAAAGAACCCCCCCCAAATGTGATGATTTTGGCACTTTATAAGTAGTGCGTATACAATGGGCCACTTGCAAAAAATGGCAAGTGGACTTCTGATTTACAATTTTACAACTGCCTTAATAAGGCCAAAAGAGACTCAAACTGATAATGCAAGAGATCTTACTAAGATCCAAGCAATTTACAAGTACCTAATAGGCCAAATAAGACCAATATCTGAAAGTACAATTTCTACTCAAAATCTCTGAAATCTGATCATATATTATGAAAGTATATGAAAAAATAAGCACTTTCAAAATAAACAGCACCTGAAAAGGAGGTCGTATGAGCTCAAACGAGGCCTTTGAAGTTGCAGAATTGAGGATTGGACAGGTACAGCTGAGAGAATCCAGAAATTCCAAAAAACTTGTGCACCAAAATTAGAAAATAACCACACCACTACGAAGATCACGAAATTCTAGCCCATTTCAAAAAAACTTGCACCAAAAAGGGAGCAAAAATGAGCAAGATTGGCCTTTCAAAGTTGGACTACAAAACTGAAAAGCTCAATGGAGAGGGGTCAAATTTTTTTCAAAAAGTGCTGATGTGGCACTGACATCAACAAGTCACTATGTTAAATTTGATGGCCGTATGACTGTCACAAAAACTTTGCCTCCCTGCTGACTGGGCATCCATACTGTGCAGGTCGTACCGTACGGATCTGACGTGGCTGTGTAAGGGTACGGTTTTCCCATGGGCCAGTGGCCGCCTGCCATGTGGTGGATGTGGTTTCCGCTTGGTTTGGTGGTCGCCGTTGGAGGGAGCTACCGGAGGCAGAAGAGACCAGCGGAGGGAGCGGCCGGAGGTGGAAGAGACCGGGGGAGGGAGCGGCGAGAGGCGAAAAAGACCGGCGGAGACCTGTGGGCTTCGGCGGCGTCATGGTAGTGACCGGTGGGAGGGAACCAAGGCGGCCATTGGGGAAGCGAGGCGGTCAGCAGGTACACAGCGCGACAGCCGGCGGGTGACGTGGGCCTGCGGGTACCGGTGCAAGTCTCGGCGGTCTGTGGCGGCGTCAGCGGCAGGTACCTGCAACCTACGACACATGTATTGCGGGTACAGGGGGTATCCGGACCCCCAAAAATGCAAAAAAAAAAACCCCCTTTTTTTTTTTTTGATTATTTTTTTAATTTTTAATTTTCAATTTTTCGAAATTTTTTTTGAAAAATAAAAATTTGTTTTTTGAAAATTTTTTCAAAATCCATACGATAATAGCCAAAATGGGGAAAAAAGATTTCTCACCAAAATAGGTCGACTATATAGTCGAAATTTATGGAAACGGCCTCCCGGATTCAATGGTGATGTCCAAATCGCTGTATGATGCCCCCAAAAAATGAAGATCCCCAAATCCAAAAATAGAAGTCTTCCACAATGTCTCCAAAAACCGATCAATGAAGCCCCAATAGCTCTGATACCCTATAGGATTTTGCCAAGATCAAGGGCACAATGAAAAGCATAAAAGAGACAATAGAATGACAAGAACAAACTGTATTCTCATCAATATACAAATGATCAAGTGGATTAACCAATACAATGAATAGAGGCCTGCTTATATAGGCAAGGCCATATGGATGTATGAGCACACAAATATGACATGTGGCTCAATGAAAAACAAGGGTAGGTAAGAAATACTAAGGGTAGGTAGGAGAAATAATATAATATTCCACAAGAGGTGGATGACCCACCGAATGTGGAGTGTAACAGCAAAATAAGACCACAAAAGGTGGAATTTCTCCTACAAGCTCTATCCCTATGTGCACACTTCCCTAAGTGTCTCAAATCAAAACTACGAAGAGATGCATTATCCTAAGTTAACTTAAGTAAGTGTAATAATATCCAAAATGAATATTTATTTACAGCAACAAAGTGGATGAGACTTTCAGTACAATTGAAAATAAACTTGATGAGAACATTACTGATACTCCACTTGAATGTGAACAAAAAATTTAAAATGAACAACAAGAAGGAAATAATAAAAAATTAGATGAGGATAATGAACAAACTATGTCAAATGAACTTATGCCATGTACACCAATCAGATCTACAAAGTTACTTCAAAAGAATCACCCTCAATAACAGATAATAGGTGATACAACCTCTCAAATGCTAACTAGAAGAAAAGGTGCAAATGCTACTAATCAAGTTTATTTATGCCTATTGTCTCAACTTGATTCCAAAACCTATGCAAAAGCTAGTAAAGATGTTTTTTGGATCAAAGCCATGCATGACGAACTTGATAAAATTGAAAAGAACAAGACCTAGGAGCTTGTTCCTAGGCCCTCAAGTAAAAATGTAATTGGAGCCAAGTGGGTTTTTAGAAATAAACTAGATGATAAGGGAAATGTTGTCAGAAATAAGGCTAGGTTAGTATGCAAAGGGTATTTCCAAATTGAGGGAATTGAATATGATGAAACCTTTGCACTAGTGGCACGACTTGAAGCCATTAGAATTTTTCTATCCTTCTTTGTATATAAAAACTTTAAAGTTTTTCAGATGGATGTAAAAACTTCTTTTCTAAATGGTGACCTTGAGGAAGAGGTTTGCATGGAACATTCTAAAGGGTTTGTATGTGTAGGCAAATAAGATCATGTATACAGACTAAGAAAATCATTATATGGCTTAAAATAGGCTCCAAGAGCCTGGTATGCCAAGCTAGACAAGCATTTGCAAGAACAGGGCTTCTCAAAAGGTGTTGTAGGGCTTCTTTCTATTTTTTATTCTATATATGATGTATATTGTTAAATTTAAGTCATTTTTACATAGCTAGCCTAGTTCATATACACACTTCAGTATCTCATTCTTTTGCAACCAAGGGACAGAATCCCAATGCCTACCCTTCATTGAGGACAATAGTTAGTCATATTCATTCTCTAATGTTATGAGAGGAAATGAAATCTTTAGATTGCATTGGATTAGCCTAGAAATCAATTTCCACCCATTTTAGATATTATTATAAAATTTAAACTTTCATTAATTATGAGATCAACATGAGACTACTTTTATGTTGTCATGTTTTTTTTTGTTAACAAATGTGGAGCTACTTATTAGAAGGTCATGAAAGTAGTCTTTATTATTTCATGTATAAAATATAATAAGAATATATTAATGAAATGGTACTTAAATATATTAAATTATAAGATCATATCCAAGAGTTAAGATTGATTCTTGAATTTTTGAACCAATAAAAATGTAAGATCAAATCTTAGTGGTTTTTTGGGTTTCATTATATCTAGGAAATACATTTAGGTTAATCATAAGAAAATTAATGGTATTGTCAAGGAAGTTCCTCCTACAAATAGTTTTCAACTTGGTAATAGTAAGGAAAAGTATAAGATATTAGATAGTTTATTGCCTAATTACTAGAAAAGAGACTATATTTCATTTATATTTTAAAAAAACATGTAATATTTGAATGGAAAGAAGATCACTAAATAAATTTATACATAAAATTTAATACTTTCTAAATCATCCACTTCTCATAATGCTAAATATCTCTTAAAATGGTTTGTTATTTCCACATTGTGAAACTAATACTTGACCAAGATTATTCCTTAATACTAACCTTTCTCTCAATATGCATGAAATATAAAGCTTCCATTGAATTGACTTTATAGAACAATTTTGTATGGCTACATGATTAGAATATCTATATGTTAGAGGGTTTTTGACGTATCAGAATTTTTTACTATTAAAACTTATTAACGGTGGGATTAAATTTTTATTAAGATTTATTTTTATTAGATTAAACGGGGAAGCTGCCCACGCCATTATTGATCAAAACAAAAAACCATAAAATATTAGGGTTAGAAAGAAATCCCACAAACAACAAGAAACAGACAAGAAAAACAAACAAGATCAAGCAACTAACAACATTTTGTTACTAGGATATAATTGTAGTGTTGCCCCCATAAGTAACTAAAGGAAAGTCTAAGATAGATCTGAAACTCCCTTGAGAACCTTGACATAAAGCAACCTAAACTAAAGAACAATCTGACTAGAAAAAACCAACTTATACATTTTAACATTCTTATACCATCTATGGAAAACCATCCAAGTAGAACCATCATCCAGACACAAAGACCTAGAAGAATCATATGTATATGGAGAAGCCAAAGAGAAAACAATAGGATCCACCACCAAATCGACCACAAGAGAGATCTGGATGAGAAGATGGTGAGAAACATAGATCAGTAACAACCAGTAGGTCCAACATCTAAAACCAAGCCCACGTGACAAACAGAGTAGGAGAACAACATTGAATACCACCACATGCCGAATGGGCCCATAACAATTACAACCCAACACTCCAATAGAGCCATAGAAAATCCCCAAAGAAGTGCCAACCACAACTTCTATCCAATAGAAAGAATGAGCTTAAGAGCTTTGTGCTCCACCATAGGGAAACAAGAGAGAAAAAACAAGGGAGAGGACAAACTCTAATCCTCAACGCCCAAACACAACAAGAAATCATAATAAAGAGAGTACTGGCACTGAAAACGAGCTTATACGTATAGTTAAAGCCACCATAACACCAGACACCGTAGCAGAATCCCGTCCAGAGCTAGGAAGTACTCAACACCCCACATACAACATAGCCATGGTAAGACAGAACTGCACTAAACAACACCATGGGGGTTTAATAGAAGGCACCATTCCCTAGCAAGGGAAGCAGACATCCCACACCCAAATATCCAAGCTGCAAAACATGCAACCAACACGGGACAACCTAGAAAACCAATTCTCCTAGTGGACACTCACCATCTAGTAGAGCATATGTAGAGCCATAGAATACAGATCCCCAAATAGGACCTCAGACACAATCCAAGCAGTAACCAAAAAATCCAAAGAAGTTAGGCAAAGAAACCCTCGTTGAATCCACAGTAGTACTAAGCAATTAAGGCTCCAAAGCGAAGCCCCAAACACCACCCCCAACCAGGTGACTCTTCTAGAGAAAAACCATTCCACAGTGAAAACATGATATTTTAAAACAACCTCGTCCTAAAATTATTTTTTTCAACTTGGTTATAGTCATGGAAAAGTATTAGATATTAGATTTGTTCATTGCCTAACTACTAGATAAGACTATATCTTTCATTTAAATTTTAAATAGATATGTTGTATTAGAATGGAAAGAAGACTCGCAATGGAAAGTATAGATAGAAAATAATACTTCCTATATCCCCTTCTCATCATGTCAATTATTCATGGGAATGCTTTCTGTTTTATAGATTTATAGATTGTGAAATTAATACTTGAGCAAGATCATTCTTGAATACTTACCTTGTACTTGAAAAAGTTAGATTATGTTGAGAATTACCGTCAAAATTTAGTTCGAACGTTCATGGAAGAAGGAGAAGACTTTCGTTTAATTGTTTTTCCAGAACAATTTTTATGACTACATAATTAGAAGATCTATATGCTAGAGTGGTTTTGAGGTACCACCACTTTTTAAGGATTGAAACCTATTAAAGGTTGGATTTTGATTTTTTACTAAAATATTGACTTCCACTAGTAAAAAACAATTCACAATAATATTATACATAAAAAAGATTTCTTATCAAATATGGGCTTAAACTTTTTATTAAAATGTTAATTTTATCAATAATATTCATTTTATATTAAAATTATACGTAAAAAGGTACTCAAATTAAAAAACCGATTTATTCATTTGAACGTTTTACAAAAATGCATTTACATAAAAATGACTATATATCATGTACCTAATTATGCAATCACCAATCTAAACTATAATTGTACTTTGTGAATAAGGAAAAGCATCCCATTCATTTTAAGAAAAATATATTACTCTACATTTTCTTTTGTGTATCAATAAAGATAGCAATGTGTTAAAAAAAATTAAATAACAAGAAGACCCATCTTGACTTAATCTAAAAATGGTCAATATTAATCCAAAGTTGATGTTTTGTATCAACAATTGTTGGAGTAAGCATTCCCCTTTTAACAAATATTTTTTTTAAGTATATGGATCATCACTCATATAGAAGATTTGGACAATCTTCAATGCAAAAATTAAATCGTCCCAACACCTACCAGTTAAACATAAAAAAAAATTGATGATGACTTAGTGTGGGTCTTTCTTAACACAACATCTTTCTCATTCCCATTCATGAAACTATGCTCATATCATAATTTAAATAGGCTTAATATATAATATAATATATTTACATTTTTTAAGTGTAGTGTAAGATTTGATAACTAAATTGTTTGTGGAACAAGAGATGGAAGATGGTAGGTGGCTTGGTACAGTGCATGGCTAGAGTTGTGCCTACCCACTTTTTCTCTTTGTTTTTTAACATGGTCTTTTATTGTGTTTAGTCTGATCTCTCTTTGTTTTTGGTGTGCGAATGTGTTTGGGGTTGAGGTTTTGCTATGGCTAAATAGTGGTGTGATGTAGGAGCATCCCTGGTTCATAGCAATCTTGCATCAACCAAAAACATTTTCTTTCTATTTTTCTTTCTCTTTGCAGTTTTAGCATTTGTTTCTATGTGTCCCAGTTTTAGCTCACCAAATCCCATGGAGTTGGATTCTACTTGAAGACTTGATCATCTTTCTTATTTCCATACTCCATCGCATTTGGATCATGTTACCGGTTGACAGTTTCTTGTTACCAATTGTTTGGAACTATTTTGGTGATCTACCGGAACCCCTTCCAAAGCTTGTGGAGCCTTGGGCATTGATTCTGATGTTCCTTGGTATGTGGCCAACCTTTTCCCATGATCTACCCGTCATCCTTTGGATTTTCTGGAGGAATCTCTTGGCGGAGGCCGACCTTGTTGATTTTACACGTTAGGTCTTGTTCTTCGGGTTTTGATCCCTTTTTGGGCTGACCAAATCCTTTGGATCATATATATAATTATAATTACACATTAGAATGTAATCAATAAAAAAACCAAGTAGCTAGACTAAGCGTAGAAGATAGATCTTAAGATTTAAGGTCTCGGTTGTGACCTATTATGTATGTTCTACCAGGCTTTGTGAGCCGGTTATGTTGTAACCCGGTTGTTACCAGTTGGTTGTAATCAATTTTCCTGAAATAAAACAATTTGTTTTGCATTTCCTCCATCATACCTTTGCATTTCCATTGTGTTACTCTTGTTGAATGGTCCAGATTGATCTCTTTGAGGTCCCCCCTCACCGGTGACAGCTTCAAGAAAGAGTTAGCACAATGAAAACACAAAGATATGATGGAGGCAATGCATAATATACTGATTTATTTCATGAAAATTGATTACAACCAACCGGTAACAACTGGGTTACAGCATAACCAGCTCATAGGTCTAGTAGAACATACAAAATAGGTCACAACTGGGCCCTTGAATCTTAAGATCTATCTTCTATGCTCACGCTAGCTACTTGAGTCTTCGATTGATTTCATTCTAATGAAAAATTATAATTATATATCTAATCCAAAGGATCTGGTCAACCCAAAAAGGGATAAAAAACCAAAGAACAAGACCTAACATGTAAAATCAAGAAGGTTGGCCTCCGCCAAGAGATTCCTCTAGAAAATCCAAAGGATAAAGGGTATATCATGGGAAAAGGTGGGCCACACACTAAGGAACATCATAGTCAACACCCAAGGCTCCGCAAGCTTTGAAAGGGGCTTCAGTAGATCACCAAAATAGGTCTAGGCAACTGGTAACAAGAAACTATCAATCGGTAATAGGAAACTGTCAAGGCAATTGATAGCGATAACTTGATGGAAAATGATCCAAATGCGATGTGGTCTGGAAATAACAAAGATGATCAATTCTTCAAGTAGAATCCAACTCCACAGGATCTGGTGAGCCAAAATTGGGACACACAGAAAAAAATGTTGAAACTACGAACTTAAAGGAAAATAGAAAGAAAATATTTATGGTTGATCCAAGATTGCTATGAAGCGAGGATGCTCCTGCATCAGACATTCGAGGTTATTGAAAAAGTGAGCCTCTCACTCTGTTGGTCTCAGAGGAAAACTAAGATGGTCTACCTCTGCCTGAGAAATCCAAGATGAATCTTCAACTGGTATGTCCTTCCAATTCACAAGATATTCCTTATACTGACTTCTCTGGGTACTACGCCCAATCCTACTATCCAAAATTTCTTTAGTCTGATCCGGTTCCTTCTGGGACAACTGTCTCTCCAAGTCTGCAATGTTGTCCTCACTAAATTATGGTTCATGATACTCATGAAGATCTGCAATGTTAAACACAGGTGAAATACTCAGACTATCTAGTAACTCCACTTGATAAGCATTTCCAAAATTGAACTTCCTCAAAATCCTACAAGGTCCAAACTTTTTCATCTACAATTTGTTATAAGTTCCAACCGGGAATCTTTCTTTTCTCGGATATACCATCACTTATTCACCAACTTCAAATTCCTTATGTGTGCTCTTCTCATCTGCCTTCTTCTTCTACTTGTTGTTCATGTCTTCCAAATGTTTCTTAACCTGAATATGCAAGGCTTCCATGTGATCTACAAAATCTTTTGTTTCTGAACTTCTCTAGTCTTCATTGCTAATGTCTCTTAATTCTAATATACCTCTAGGATGCACTCTAGTAACAATATCAAAAGGTGTTCTTCCAATACTCCTATTTATTGAATTGTTGTAGCCAAACTTTTCTTTTGCAAGGATCAAATCCCAACTTCCGATTTTATCTCCTACTAAACATCTCAACAAATTTCCCAAGCTTTAGTTAACTACTTATGTTTGTCCATCAGTCTATGGATGAAAATCCAACAATCTTCTTCCAAAGTGTTCTCCAAAAATAGCCAACAAACTTAGTGTCTCTGTCTGAAATTATGCACTTAGGTAGTCCATGTAATCTCACTACTTCCTTAAAAAATAGGTCTTCTACATGCAATACATCTGATGTCTTCTTGTAAGGTATGAAATTTGTGATCTTCGAGAATCTATCCACTACCACAAATATAGAATTATTCCCTCTTGGTGTTTTAGGCAATCCAAATACAAAATCCATGCTTATATCCTCCCAAGGTCTACTGGTACTATCAAAGGTTTATACAATCCAAGATTCTAACTACTACCCTTTGCAACTTGACAAACTCTACAACTTTGAACATATCTCTTAACATCCTTATCAATCTAGGGCCAAAAGTACTTCTCACTCACTAATGCTAATGTTGTATGAATACTAAAATGTCCAACTAATCCTCCACTGTGTTTCTCCTTTATCAAATTCTCCCTCATAGAACTCTAGGTATGCACAACTGAAGTCCTATGAATAACATCCCATCCTGAATGAAGTAATCCAACCACTAGCTTCTATCTACCATAACCAGTTCTCTACATGCTTTCCAAGGTCCTACAAAATTAAGCTCATCATCATACAAAGTCTTCAATTCCTCAAATCCTAATATTATCACTCTCATCTCTGTCAGAAGATTCCTTCTCCTACTCAATGCCTCAACAATTTTGGTAGATTTTCCACTTTTATGCTTTAACACAAAGGTGTAACTCTATAAGAATTCTACCCATCTCATATGTCTTTGATTGAATTTACTCTGAATGTTCAAATACAACAAAGCTTGATGATGTGTATACAACACAAACTCCTTAGGCAACAAGTAATATTTCCACTTCTTTAAGGCTTGAACTATGACATAAAACTTCTGATCATACACAAAATATCTTGTCTAGGAATCATTCAATTTCTCACTTAAATAAGCTATTTCTCTCCCTTCATGACTCAAGACTTCTCCTATTGTTGTTCCACTTGCATCACAATCCACTTGAAATAGTTTATTGAAATTCGATAAAACTAACAGAAGCTTCTTAGTCACTTTCCGCTTCAATAGTTCAAATTTTTTGTTTTCTTGGGTGGTCCACTTGAATTCCTTTCGATCTCCTCTCATGGTCTTAGTCATAAGTTTAGAAACTAAACTGAAATCTCCGATGAACTTCTAGTAAAAACTAGCCAATCCATGAAATGATCTTAACTCTCCAATGCTTTCTGGTGTAGGCCACTCAACAATTTCTTTCACTTTCTCGGGGTCTATCTTCAAACCATCCTCATTAGAAATCCCAAATAGAGTAACTCATCCTTCATGAAAGTACACTTCTTGATATTGATCAACAACTTTTCTTCTCTGAACCTCTACAAAACTTGTCTCAATTGCAACAAATGCTCATCTTTTGTCTTACTGAAAATTAGAATGTCATCCAAATATATAATAACAAACTTACCCAAGAATTTCTTCAATACCTCATTCATTAGCATAATGCAAGTACTCAGTGCATTAGTCAACCCAAAAGGCATCACCAACCATTTATACAGTCCTTCATTTGTCTTAAATGTTGTCTTCCACTCATCTCCTTCTTTGATCCTGATCTGATGATATCGACTCTTCAAATCTATCTTTTTAAGGTATTTTTCTCCACTCAAAAATTCCATTATGTCATCCATCCTAGGCAAAGGAAATGAGTATTTCATAGTTATCTTGTTTATTTCTCTAGAATTAGTGCACATTCTCCACTCTCTATTCCTCTTATGTACTAATACCATTGGTACTACAAAAGGGCTCAGACTTTCCCTGATCAAACCTTTCTTCAACAACTCCCGTACTTGTCTATCCATCTCCTTATTCTTTGTTGGTGTTATTTGGTTCATAACTTTGTTAGGAAAACTAGATCCAAGAACCAAGTCCATGTAATGACTAATACTTCTCATAGGTGGAAATCCATCAGGTACATTATCTGAAATGATGTCTTCGTATTCTTTGAGCAAATCTTTTATCTCTTCTGGTTGTTCTCCTTCCACTTCTAGTTTCTCAGTCTTCTTAGGAAATAAGGCAGCTCATATGTCAATCCATCCAGGAATTTCCTTCCATCTACCAAATAGATTCTAGCTTTTGTATAGACTTCATTCTTCAAAGCTTCATCCAAAGGCAACAAGGTTTGCTTCATCCTATTGGCCACAATATTGTATGTATTCTTCCTCCCATCATGTAGTTCCTATCTATCAAACTGCCAAGGTCTAACCAACAAAAGATGACAAATATCCATAGGCATAATATCACACAAGAATTCATCATGATGATTTTCAATTTTTTATTTCACCAAACATTGTTCACTTACTAACAACTTATGTTCAACCTGAATCCATGCTATCTGATATGGCTTAGGGTGTTTCAATCTTTCCAAATTCAACCTATTCACCATCTCTTGTCAAACAAGATTATCTAAACTACCACTATAAATAACAACTTTACAACACTTACTGGATACCTTACATATGGTCTTGAATAAATTGTTCCTCTATAGGGGTTCTTCATCTCCTCCAATATGACACAAAGCTCTCCTCATCATCAACAATTCTCCATCTTTCAGTTTATTGTCTGATGTGGTGGGTTTTTCTTCGACCATTCCTTCTCTTCTAGTATTCTTTGTCTTCTTACACTCGAAAGCACAATGTCCTTCTCCACCACACTTATAGAAATTTCCTCTGAATGTTCTCTTGTCTTGTCTTCCAAAATTCTCATTCCAGTAGCATCCGGTTCTCTCCTCCGATAGAAATTTTTATCATCCTTCTGGTATGAATTACCTTCTTTGTTCACTTCCTTGTCCTTGTTCTGATCTGTATAGGTTCCTCTACCTCCGGTATATCCTCTTCCTCCTTGAAATATTCCTTTGGTAAACCTTCCACCTCTGCCTCTTTGCCTCTGGTCATGTCTTCTGTTTAGCTTCTCTTTTGCCTTGAGGGCATACATGTAAGCCTCTTCAACACTCTCCAATTTGATCAAACTGAGTTCATCTTGTATAGGCATCTGTAATCCATTCAAATATCTTGCAAATTGTTCAACTTCATCATCAACATGTCTAGATTTGATGTTCAACTTGTAAAATTCTTAGGTGTATTCCTTCACACTAGATTCCTTATGTCTCAAATTTTGCAACTTCCTGAACAGATTCACTTGATAATTAGATGGCATAAATTTTGACTTCAACTTAGCAATCATCTGATCCCATGTCTTAATCTTCTCTTTACCTCTTCTCTGTCTATACAATTGCAAATTCTCCCACCAAAGCAATGCATGGCCTTTCAACAGGGTACAAGCATATTTCACCTTCCTTTCTTCTACAGTGTTTTCAAAATCACAATATTTCTCCAACTCCGAGATCCAATCCATCAATTCATCTGAATCTAACTTCCCATCATATTGTAGTGGGGTAAATTGAGGTTTAGTATTCACCCTACTCAAAACCCTCAAAAACCTTTCCTCATCTAGATCAATCACATGTAGGCTTGCTTGTTCTACTGAGGCTTCTTCTCTTTCATCTTGACTTACATCTTCAATATGTCAGCCTCTTCTCTAGACTGTCTCCATGACTTTCAACTGGGCTTCTATACCTCGCAAAATCTCCATCACAATAGGGTTTGCATTCCCATGCACTCCACTATTCCTATTTACTCTTCGCACCATCGTTCATGCCCATTCACTGCAGCTATAGGTCGGATCCACAATCTGCCACTCTACAGTAAAATATTAGGACACACAACATCTGGAATGAAGCTTTGCTCTAATACCACTTGAAGTAGTCACCGGTGAGGAGGAACCTCAAAGAGATGAATTCGGAATGGTTAGCAAGAGTAACACAAAGGGAACACTCAGATATGATGGAGGCAAAGCAAAACAGATTGTTTTATTTCATAAAAATTGATTACAACCAACTGGTAACAACCGGGTTATAGCATAACCAGCTCATAAGCCTATTCGAACATACAGAATAGGTCACAACCGTGATCTTGAATCTTAAGATCTATCTTCTACGCTTAGTCAAGCTACCTGATTCTTCGATTGATTACATTCTAATGCGTAATTACAATTATATATACAATCCAAAGGATCTGATCAGCCCAAAAAGGGATCAAAACCCAAAGAACAAGACCTAACGTGTAAAATCAACAAGGTCTGCCTCTGCCAAGAGATTCCTCCGGAAAATCCAAAGGATGAAGGGTAGATCACAAGAAAAGGTCAGCCACATGCCAAGGAATATCGAAATCAATGTGTAAGGCTCTGCAAGCTTTGGAAGTGGTTCTGATAGATCACCAAAATAGGTCCAGGCAATTGGTAACAAGAATTTGTCAACTAGAAATAGGAAAATGTCAAGGAAACCAATAGCAATAACTTGTCATAAAATTATCCAAATGCGATGCGGTCTGGAAATAAGAAAGATGATCAAGTCTTCAAGTAAAATCCAAATCCATAGGATCTGGTGAGCCAAAACTGGGACACACAGAAAGAAATGTTGAAACTGTAAACAAAAAGAAAAATTCATAAAGAATTTTTTTTTGGTTGATGCAAGATTTTTATGAACCAAGAATCCTGCATCATGGTGTGTGGGTTGGGTTAGTTTCACTTTCATGGGTATGGAGGAGCAACAATTTTCATCTAGTTTGTTGGTGGCCAGTATTGTACCACCTCATGGATCTTTTTTGGATGTGCATGCAAGGTCATTAGACTCTTTTTATGTGGGTGAAGGTTCCAAACTTAAGAAAGTGAATGGATGTCTTTGACAAGTCAAGATCGTCTAGTTCTGGTCATTCCTACCGAATCGGTTATGGAGGATATCACTTATTAGAGAAAACATGCTCTGATCTATAAATTTATTGGGATCTAAATTTCTCTTTCGGCATTAGAAGCTTGGATTCTTTGTTCTTGGCAGGTTGAAGGGAAAAGGAGATTATGCTAGCTGTGATAAAGATCCTTCAAATGATGGTTGCCCTAATAAAGATGGTTTTATGCTTTCTAAGCCCTATGATAAAGGAAGAGGATATAAGAGGTCTTATTTGGATAGTTAGAATGATGTGGGTTTCAATAATTTTGAGGTGTTGGACACCTTAGACCTAGAGGAAGGCATTCTAGTGGATGTTTCTTCTAGAGATACTGGTATGGGTATGAATGTTGTGCAAGAGCAAGGGAATACTATTTTTTGTCTAGTAGATTTGCAATAATAAGGGATGTCCCCTAATGGTCCTAATTCAGGAAATCCAGGTGTCTCTATAGATTTGTAGAATCATATTGTCTTGGTAGATTTGGCTAAGGAGGTGTTAACATTTGCCAAAGGAAGAGGGTCTTCTCAAGCTTTGGTTTTGCAACAAATGCCCCTTAAGAAGGGTTCTTTTGATAATTCTTTACAAGTTGGGTTTAAGAAAGATCAAGAGATGATAAATTAGCTGGGGAACTATTGGTGGAATCTGGGTTTGTCAAGCCCATTGAGGCTCACTTCTCCCCATCCCTTTAATCATTATTCTCTCGTGGAATGTTAAGGGGTACAATAGCATCCCTCATCAAAAGGCTATTCATGATTTTTTTTCCATTCATTCTTAGGACATTTTTTGTGTTCAGGTCACTGAGCTTTCAGTTGAATCCATGCTTCAACATGCTTCTAGTATATGTTGATTTGGTCAATGTTAGTACATTGGTTCTCTAGGTTGTTCTCGGGGTTTGTCTCTTTTGTAACTCGAGAAAGATTGTTCCACTCTAGTGGATCTCTCGCCATTTTTCTCTTTTAATGGTTGGCTCTAGTTTATAATTTGGAGAGATTATTTTGGCTACTAATGTCTATGCCTCAATTGATTTTCACAGAAAAAAATTTCTTTAGTCTCATATTAGATATGTTAGGTCATGTGTTCCTTTTCTTCCTTGGGTTTTAGTCGGTAATTTCAATTCCGTGTTAATTTTAGAAGAGAAAATGGGAGGGTTGGCTTGGTATGGTCCTTTTTCTGATCTTTTTTATGTGAACGTGGACTTCTTGATCTTAGTTTATATTAAACTATCTAATGGGATCTTCACTTAGAATAATCAATGGTGTGGAGATGAAGCTATTTTTGAATGGTTGGATAGGTTTCTTGTTTCCTATTTTTGGGTTGGTTGTTGCTTGAATACTATGCCTAAAATTATTAATTGGAGGGGCTCTGATCATTGGGCAATCAAATTTTCATCTACTTTTATTTCAGTTCCTACAAATTCCCCTTTCAAGTTTTAGCTTATGTGGCTTCATGACTCCTCCCTTCATTATTTAGTGGCTCAATGGTGGAGAGATGGTGGGCCTACATATGGTACGGTTGTATATTCCTTTCTTAAGAAATTGTAGTCTGTAAAGTTTCAACTTAAGAGATGGAATAGGTTGTGCTATGGTAACCTTCATTCTATGAAGAGGAACTCTTAAGCTCATGTAGATGTAATCACTCACCAACTTTGGGATCATATTTTCTTAGATGATTTGGAAGGACCAATGTCTCTAGCTGTGAGGGAATTAGAGGAGTGGGAACTTCATGAGGAGAATTTTTGAAAGCAAAAGGCCTCAGTCGATTGGCTTGAGCAAAGTGACAAGAATACAACATTTTTTCATAATTCGGTGCAATCTCATCACAATAGAGGTTATATCTTCTCTTTGGTGAATTCAAAAGGTATTTGGTTGACTTCTTTGCAAGCTCTGTCTTGTGAGGCTTCTCAGTACTATTTTGTTCTCTTTTCTGAAGAATCACCTCCAATTGAGGATGAAGAGAATATGATCCTTTCTTCCATCGCTTCTTTAGTCACTAATGTTATGAATTAGTCCCTCATGTGTCCTATATCTTTGTTTGAGTTGGAGGAGGTTGTTTTCAGGATGTGTAAGGGCAAAGCCCCAATTCTTTATGGATTTCCTATTGACTTCTTTCAAAAAAATGGGAATTTTAACTTGTTGGAAGTTGTCTGAGAGTCTTATGGTAGAAAACAAATGCTTCAACCCTTGAATTCTACTTTATTTGTTCTTATCCCTAAAAAGGAATGTGCTAACATATTGGAATTTTTTTGGCCCATTGCTTTGTGTAATGTGGTCGACAAAATTATCACTAACTTGATTACAGAGATGCTCAAAATTTGTCTCCCAAATTTGATCTCATATGAGAAAGAGGGTTTTGTGGAAAGCAAACAAATTTTAGATGGCGTAGTGATTGCTTCTAAAGCCATTCACTCTATGGTGATGTCTAAGGAGAAATCAATGTTCATCCAACTAGATATGGCTAAATCCTATGATAGAGTTAAGTGGAGCTTCTTGGAAAAAATTCTCATCATGTTTGGTTTGAGTCAGGAGTGGGTTAGCTAGACAATGAGTTGTTTTACTCCTTCTTCCTTCTCTATTATTATCAATGAAGAGTTATCTAATTTATTTGGAGCTTCTCGGGGTCCTCACCAAGCAGGTCCTCTTTTTACCTAATTTTTTATTCTTATGGTGGAGGGCCTATGTAGATCTATTAAGTCTTGAGTTTCTCATGGCTTGATTCAAGGTCAGAGTTGGGGTCATGGCTTGCACATGCTTTCTCATCTTTAGTTTGTGGATGGTATTTCTCTTATGGGGCTTGTTCATCTTTAGTAAGCTGAATCTTTCAAATGAACTTTAGATATCTATTTGGCTACTTTGGGATAGAAATTCAATGAGCATAAATCTTCTATCTATTTTTTCAATTCTCTTGAAGCTATTCAAAGAAGGTTTGCCAATATTTTGACGTTTTAGATTGGCTCTCTACCTTTGGTCTATCTAGGTATTCCTCTTTCTATTAGTCGGATGCATAGACTATATTGGCAATAATTTTTAGATAAGCTACGTAAAAAGGTTAATCAGTAGACTCATAGATGGTTGTCCATTTCTACTATTGCGACTTCTACAATTTGTGATCTAGGATCTTCCTATCTACAAGTGCTTTATTTTGATGGCCCATGCGTATTTTCTTAAGGAATCTGATACTTGCTCATGCCAATTCCTTTGGAGTGGTAATTTGCATACTTGTAAGTGGAGCCTAGTTAAATGGGAATCTATGTGTAAGCCAAAGAAGGAGGGAGGTCTTCGTCTTCATTCTACTATATTAAATGGGAAAGATCTTATTGATAAATTATATTGGTGCTAGTGTACTTGTCAAAATCATATCTGAGCTCCTTTTCTCACACATAAGTATCTTAAAGGAGTTAAATTTGTGGATGTGCCTTGCCATTGTTTGGAATGAAGGAGATCTTCAATTTGGAATACTCTAAAAATTGGGGCTCAGTTAGTTAACAAAAGTTTATTCTTAATATGTAATTGTAAAGTGCAAAATTAGAGAACCTTAGCCAAATTCACCACTTGGGAGAAAGATGGGAACTTACCTAAAGTTCAATTTTCACTTGAGAGGGACTTTACATTCAAAAGAGGGGGATGAATCTACTATATCCAATCCCGGATGATGCCAGGATTGAATACTAAGTCGATTGGAATGGATTAAAATGCAATCGACCCTCTATTGTGAGTTGATTAATTGAATTGGGATTAAATGCTAGAAATGAAGACAAAGTGTGTGAAACAATGAGCTACAGATTCCAGAAGTACAGCTACACACCTGTTTCCTACACACGGAAAGAAAGGGAAATGTGTTAGGAATAGAGGTTTGTCTTTAGATCAAACACCCATTTTAGAATTAACCAAGTGGTTGAAATAATGTAAATGAAATGACTGAAAGTAGAAATCCTCATCTTTAAGGGGATGTTGAATTGAATGCAATTGAAATGCTTATACCTCCTGGTGAAGTTTTGCTTGCCTCCACATGCAATTAGGGTTTCATGAAGTAGAATGTTGATCTCCTCTTCAATGCTTCAAATCGTGCGTCTATTGCTGCTCCAAAGCTTGAAGGAAGACTGAAAATGCTCAATTGCTCTTGAATGCTTGATCTCTTGAATACTTCATGACCTCTTATGTGTATGTCTTCGAATTCTTGGATTGATACGATGTCAAATGAGAGGGGAAATCCCTCTTACACACTTGCCAGTGAGTTTAATTGATTCATTTTACTACTTGAGTCGACATAGGAGGAAATTCCCTGTTCACATTTGAATTAGATCCAAGGGGAGAGGATCAAGGGAGGTCCCAAATAGGGGATCCTAGGGCACAACACCCTCATCCTAGTCAGGACCAGGGTTCCACACCCTGGTACTTCCCTATTTTGGGGTAGGATCAAGGTGTGGACATAGAACAAGGTTGATTTGCAATGAGTTTTTGATGTGCATGAGCATATTGAGCTCTCCAATCAGGCTGAGGGGCACAAACACTAAGCCCAAGACCCTAATGTATTTCAAAATTGCGAGGGGTGCAATTTTAGGACATTATAGAAATAAGGGTTCTCAAGCTTTCTTTTGGTTGGATTCTTGGGGTGGAAATCTTCGTATCCTTTCTATGTTTTTGATAAAGATAAAAAGGTTTTACATAGACCTGAAACCTAGAGTATTATAGACCAAGGCCTATAGCCAACCAGACTGAAAAGGTAAGGAGAATAAGGGACAAACCCCACATAGACTAACAACAAAAAAAAAAGATGAACCAAAAAATAGGGCAAATCACTCAGCTAAGAGAGTGCATCAATTTAGTATTTTTTTAATAATACTCCTTTCTATGTTTCCACACCTCCAACCTCTCAAAAAATTTTCTATTGTCGATTGGGTTAGGGTAGAGCATTACAAGATTGTTTACAATTTATGGTTGTTTGATGGTTATGTATGGAAGGAACCCTCTGAATGGTTGCTAGGTGGATCTAAGGGGGCTCGAAAGGAGTTGGCTCATATTCTTGTTTTGAGGGAGTGTAACTCCCTAGCAGGGCATGATGTTCTAGCCTCGGGAAGAGATTCTTCTGGTAACTACTCTATTGTTGTTGGTTACTTGGAACTTATTCGACAATTTTTTGGAGGAGTGGAAGTTCCTTAGTGGAAATGTGTGTGGAATAAATTTTCTTGGCCAACATGCAACTTTTTCATGTGGTTGGTATTCCAAATTTGTTGTCTTACTTGGGATGATTTGTGCAAACGGGGTTTCCAGGGCCCCTTTATGTGTGTTCTATGCTACAATAGTGAGTAATGTGTTTCTCACCTTTTCTTTTAGTTCTCCTTCTCCAGGGCAATTTGGCATTTTTGGGTAGGGTCTTTGGAAACAAGCTTGTTGGCATGTTTTCTCTTTGGCCAAATTTTGGCCTCGCTTGGGTAAGCCTCCTGTCAAGACTTTTTTTCTCCAGGTTGCTTGGGCTATTGGACCCTCTTTTATAATTTGGCATATTTGGATTGAAATGAATTTCATGATGCTAGGATGGCTGTTTAATATTTGTGGTGAAGAATTCTTCATTTTCTTCATGAGACTATCTTGGCTAAGTGTGACTTTGATAGGGTGTGGATCCTGTGGATGTTGATATTTGTAATCAGTTCAACTTTTCTCTCTAGGGAGGTACTCCTTCTTCTGGGGGGAAATGTCCTTGGCAGATCATGAGAAACAGATGTCATCATCCTTTGTGGACGTTTAATAGGGAGGGTCAGTCATCCTCTCCTCCTTAGGTAGTTTTGAAGCTTAACACTGATGGTTCTTCTCGAGGAAATACTGGCCATATTGGTATTGGTGGGCTAGGTTGTGACAGCTCTGGAAATATTTAGTTTCTTTTCTCAATTTATAAGGGTGTTCATACCAATAACCTTATCGAGGCTCTTTCCATTGTACATGTGGTGGAGCGTAGTCACGTTCTTGGTTGGAAATGAATTATTTGTGAATTAGATTTGCAGGTGGTGGTAACTTTGCTCAAAGAGCGACAGTTAGACAAGGTTAGTTGGCACTTGGTTGTAGTGATTAGGAAAATTATTTGGTTGTGCATTGCCTTGGAATCTGTTACTTTTAGTCACATTCCCAGGGAGTGGAATGGAGTTGAAGATTGTTTGGCCAACTGGGCTTCTGAGCATAGAAAGGCTTAGAATATGGTGGATTGGGGACAATTATTTCTAGAAATGTCTGATTTGTTGGATCACTTAGTGGAGACTCACAGGGTTCTTTATTTTTTCTCTACTGAGCATGTGGCTCTTCTTGTTTTGTTTCTCTTTCTGTGTTTCAATAATTTAGTACCCCTTTTTAGTATGTGTAGTGAGATTTTGAAAATCATTCAAAGTATTTCATCTTATGTGAAAAGCAAAATAAGATTATGTGACCAAATATTGGAAAAGAGACTTCAAATAACACCTTCCTTTAATCTATATAAAACAATTCATAAAACTATATATATATCATATATATTTATGTGACAAAATGTTAGATGACAGACTTTGAATAACACCTTCCATTAAGCTTTTAAAAAAAATTCATAAAATTATATACATATAAAAAAATATATACCATAAGGAAATGATCGGAAACTCCAGGGTTAAGGACACTGACAACGCAGGTGGGCTAAGTCGGTTCACTTGAACGGTCATCTAAACTGTTTAAACTTAATCGTTTTCGATTGATGTGGATAGACTAGCTATGAAGGGAGATTACTCTCTGAGAGCTGAGTACTAAAACGTAAGCATATTAAACATGTACTTATTAGGGGGATTGTTTAGAATTTATTTAAGATCCCTGTGCTTTAATTTGTTTTGTTAAAAAAGATCGATCTATGATTCGAATCCCATATGGATTTATATATATGTAATCAAATCTGCTTTATGAAATTTGTGACTTTTCAAAGTCTACCAGATATGCTTCGCATCAGTTTACTTTGGATTTTGGGAATCGAATATCAATCGCCGAATGTATGTAAACGAAAGGACATGTATTCTGCAGAAAGAAAAACTTTGAGATTTATAAAGAATGGATAACAAAGGATATAGTAAAGGAGAAAAATAAATATATTCTTTGGGTTATTATAGAGTAGAGAAAGTGAGGGAAAGATGAAGAGGGAAGGTCAAAGTAAGAAAGTATTATGCTATTAATAACAAAATGTTAGATGAGAGATTTTAAATTTGTTATAATGTTATTAATGGAAAAATTGTAATTATAACAAATTTATAAGAAGAAAAAGGGAGCAGCAATAAAATAATGTTAAAATAAAGAATTATGTTGAAAAGGCTTTAGAAAAATGTAAAAAATGTTTTTAGAAATGATGATTATAGTCAAATTATAAGAGAAAAAAGGAAAGAGTAATTAAAGTTTAGAGAATAAGGAATTGTGCCAAAAATAGACTATCATGAAACATCTACTTTAAGAAAAAGTGTTCAAAAATTAAATTCTATATAAAGAGGAAGAAATAAACATTAAATGAAGAAAAATATGACACATAATGAAGTTTTTGATTAGATAAACAATTTTGTTAGAACTATGCACATGGAAAAGGCTTTTTTTGAAAGAGTCCCAAAAACTTTTACAATAGAAACAAGTGCCACATAGTGGCTAGTACTTGCCTTGTTTTTAGTATAGTTTTAATAATAATTATGATTTAATTTTAATAATGATTATATTTTAAAAATTATAATAATTAAGATAAAAAAATTAAACATAATTATTTCATAATAATTAAAATTTTACTAAAATAATAATATAAATTACAGAAATCCTAATAAATTTTTAATTTCACAAAATAAAGTAAGATTTAATTATGGTTATATTAATGTTAATATAAAATGTACAAATTGATACTTTTTATTTGTTATTTATTATTTCAAAAATTGTTTTAATGTTAAAAAATGATGAGGTCCACAATTTGCTAAAAGTTAAGCATGTTAGCATAGGTTAGAAATGGGGAAAGAGTGTGTTGTTGAGCTTCATTTTCTAATTTGCTTTTAAAAAAATTCAATTTTCAAAATGTTAGAAAATGGTAAAAAGGTGTGTAGTTGAACTTTATTTTCCAACCTTTACTTTTTAAAAGTTGTGATTTAACAAAAAGATACATAATTTAAGTCTAATTTGTAACTTGTCAATTTTTTTCACAACTTCACAATCTTTCAATTCAAGAATTTATATTTTTGTTGATTGGCATCACTTTACAACTCAATTTTTTCTCATCCACTTTCTAACTTAAAAAAAGTTAATTTAATGATATAGCTATTATTTTTGACAAAAGTAACCAGCACTTGCACCAAAACAAGGTGCAATGGTTATGCATATTGGACGACACAAATTGAAAAAAGTGTGATTATAATTTTTACTATGACATACTAACCCTACCCCTAATAATAATTGAATTCTAACCCGCACATATCTTTAACCTTAATTTAAATATGTTAACTAATATATTGGAGGACACAAATTGAAGAAATAGTTATATTATTGAATTTTGGTACATATTATTTAATATTTACATTAGATTGAAGATCATAATCAATTCATAAAAATGGTATTTTAATAATTTTAAAATATTTAATAATTATTTTCAATCTTATAATATTATTAAATACAAAGTATAAATATAAAGTTTTCAAAAATATAAAATAAAAATAAAAAACACTTTTTAAATTATGAAGATAATAATCTAAATATTTACTTATAAATTGATAATTAATTATTTTTATCTTTGATCTTAATCTTAATTAAATTTTGATTCTGAATAAAATTAATTTTTAAACATAATAAATCCATTTATTTCAGGCTATATAGTTGCGAGTAAATCCATTTATTTTGGATTTCCTAAAAATCAGCTCTTATAATTTTCATAATTTATAATGTTAAAAATTGTACAATTAGGATTTGGTAAATAAAAAGATTGAGAAAATTAAAAGTTAAAACTTGTTTGTGATTGGTTCACATTAAATTTTTTAATAATTAGTTAGCTGGAAAAACAAAAAACTCATTACAATAATATTGCCTAACGACAAATACTAATAAGTAGCAATCACATGAAACATAATAATTTATGACCACTTCCATTAAAACAATATAATAAAACAAAAAAATAAAAATTTAAAATTCTAAAATGTTAATTGTTAAGATTTGACTAGTAAATCTAAAAAAAGGAAACATTAAAAATAAATAAAAAATAATGAGTAGATGAGGATTTCGACTAATGCGAGTAGACGAGCTATGAGCGTAGCTAGCTAGGAAGATTGCTCCCTGATTGCCATTTTAACCTATTTTTCATAATTTTTAAAGATGTGAAACCTATGCTAGGGTTTTATCTTGTTAGCCCCTACGTCTTTGTATTTTTTAAGATGTGAAAACTATGTTAGGGTGTTAAGGACACTAATTGGTAGTCCCAAAGACTTTGGGAATCGAATGGAAATGGACAAAAGAATGTAAACGACACTGCATGTATTCAAACTTGTTTCAGAAAGACAATGTTTGAGATTTACAAAGAATAGATAGGAAAGGATAAATTGATATTATTTTCATACATATTCAAATATGAGAAGTGATGTATTAATCTGGTTGATCTTAAGCACATTATTTAAATATTATATTTTTTAATTATTAAATGTGGAGGATAGACAATGTTGTATCTAGCAATAAAAAAGTCACCATTCTTATTATCTTAAATGGGAATAATGTCAACATTTATTAATTATTATGCTTCTTTGTGATGTAAAGTTATGTAAAGTTGTAGACAAAAAATTGAGTACTTTCAGTCAAGTTTTACTCCTATTTCATATAATTTTACATCATTTATATTAATTAAACAATATTTTATGGTTTAATTAATATTATCTATTTTTCATTTTTTACTTTAAAGTCCCAACCTAAGGTAAATAATTATCTTTAATTATTTACCCATCCTTAGTCCTTTTTCCTCAAAAAAAATTATACAAATAAATTTTATTTAATTAATTTAATTTTCACATGTCACATCCTTCATAACTTTTACTCACCTCCTAGTCCAATACCTAACCGACTCCATAATCATGTGCACACACAATCCTTCATTAAGTGTGGTCAACACCTCCCATCACATCATGCACATAGGTTTGTCCCTGCAAGTATCCTCTCCATCTTGTCAATCTTCCATCTCCCTCTCAATCACCTCATGTTCTCACTTGGCACCATCCTATGATGCGAGGGGAAAAATATATCCATTGCCCTTTGATCTTTTTGAAGTAATACTTACCATCCATCTCTTTTCCTCCAAAATCACTGTCCATCACATGAAGAACATCGGCCCATTACACAAGCATGTAGTCTTGTCCCCTCAAGTACCCTCATATCAAAATATTCCATCACCTTCTTAACTTGCCTCATTGTGACACTTGGCACCATCCCATAAGGTGAGATGACCAATCTATCATCCACCTATGATCTTCATAAAGAAATATTGACCATCCATCTCATCCAAAAACATAAGTATCCATATCTTATCCATTTTGAACTATCTGACTACTTTTTCCATTTGAGTGTTGTTATGATGCTAAATTTTTGAGTGACCACACATCCAATTTTATATCATTAAAAAATATTTTGATGTGATGTTTGATATACTTAATTCTTGTGTTATTTCATGATAATTTAACCTACATTTTTTTCCTTAAAGTGATTGTTGTTTGTAAGAATTGGATCATGCTTTTTATTAGGTGTAAAATAGGTTTTGAAGGGACCCAAAACCCTTTACAAATAGTTTTTGTGGGGATCTATAACCCACTTACAAAATGCTTCCAATAGATATAGAAAAGGCAAAAATCATGCCAAAAATAGTAGATGGAAGGAAAAAACCATTAAAAAATTATATGCAAGAGTACAAGGGCAAAGCCACCAAATATCTCAACTCATATAGACTATAACCATGGGTTTTGAGAAGGCTCCAATAACCATGAGACAAGATGGCAAAGGTAAAACAATAATAATATCAGCCAACAAATAATAAAAAATAAGAAAATTTACTAGAGAAGCTCTATTGTTACAATATTAGATCCAAGCAACCAAACAACATCAATGGGTTTTGAAAAGGCTCCCATAACCTCACAATGCAGATCCATGTAAGTATCACCATCTTTAAATTCCTTCACACAAGAAGCATTACTGAAAAACATCCTTGAGATCCATCTCAATACGATCAGAAGAGTGTATATTGAAGGAAGAGCAACCACAACCCCCTTATAGAATCTCTCCTTGTCTCCTACAAACCAAGTATCCACCTCAACAGAACATGGCTCCACCTTTATAGAATAGTTAGACAGAATATAGATAAGTAGATGATAAAGAAAACCACAACACATCACCTCCCACTCTAACTTTATAGGAGAAACAAAGGTATCTGAACTTGAATTGGTATTAAGAATTCCGTTTAAGAATAAGCACACCTTAGGTTTATGAAAACCTTTATAGTGAAACCAAATCATAGGAGGAACAAAAAGGACAACTAAGACGTCGAACCAAAAATATATATACATAATAGGGCCTTCAAAACTAGCAATCAGTAAAACCCCCAGTGAAACAAACAATAGGGGGTTCAGAACCAGCCAAAAGAAATAAAAATAAAACAAGGAGATGCGAAAAGAATGGAAGAATAATTACAAACCCATATTGAAAAAACTCCTAACAAAGAAGCCACAACCCAGAACCAATTGAGGGTTCTCAAAAGTGGAATCAACTATATGGGCAATAAAATCATCAATATAGATAGTAGAGATACAAAACTGAAAGCCACAATGGTAAAAGATCTCAACCAAGCCTCCAAAACCAAGGTAAATAGGGAACAAAAACCTAGAACTATAACAAAAAAAGGATTGGCCATGCGAAAGAAAATATTTGAGCCCACAAAACATCACCCAAGATATGAACAAAGGCTCACTTAAATAATAGAAATTGATGTTTAGGAAACCCACAACAACCACATCAACAATAGGATCAAGATCTCTAATAACTTCACTTTCACCCTTAATTAAATCTATAATCACAAAAGCCCTACCCAAATTTCCATCTTCACCTAGGCTCAACGTTGAAACACCCCAGAAGTGACCTGACGTTCCTCTCTTCACCAAAAGATGAGAATAGGAAAAATGCCTAAAGTGTCGAATTGACAAAGCTAGGGGTGCAACAAATACATCCACTACAAAGCATAGACACCCAACAACACCAGTGAAAACCACAAAATGAGATCCAACCATAATTGAATGCTAGAGAAGAAAGGCCATAAAAAGAAAGGCCTAACAATATTTATTAGGACCCCCCTCACCATCGACATTCTCCCCTACATACCTATTTTCCTTTTGAAATATTAACACCCATTCCATAGATCTTTCTCCCACTCATCTCTCCTTGATCAATTGAGAATTAGATCATGTCTTGTCTTGAAACCAGATCATTTTTGTAGAATATTTTTCATTAAATAGGGGCCTTCTTAGTCTCTCTCTTTCCCTCTTATCAGAGAGATATTAATTATATCTTCATGAAGAATATGGGTATTGGGCATATTAAGAAGACCTTCATACTTCACTCATTCTAGAACTTGTATATGATATTCTCTTTGCATTCTCTCTTTTATGGAGGGCCTTTTTCCCAACTAGGTTTTCTCCTTTTCTCCATTTGTGAAGGATCATTTCTACATGGGTAACTAATATGGCCTTGTATCTAGAACCTATTCTTGCATCTTCTATCTTTTGAATAATAGTTTTATCTCCCTATATTGTAGTTAAGAGGGGTGTTATATTGAATAATGTATAGTACCTATTCAAGGTCTTGCACCATGTAATTACCTCGTGAGAGGACATATTCATATGTTAGCTTTGGCCTAGGTGGAATTATAGATCTCTTAGTTGTTAAGATAAGAACATATCTAATCTTTATGAATTTAGTTATTTAATGTTTGTCTTTTTTATTTTTCCTAGTACATCACAACATAACTATATAATCGAGGTGATTTTACATTTGTAACATATCATATAACTCAATACTCAAGTGAGATCATTATCTTGTATATTCTCTTGTTGAATGCGTTGATATGTTTGCAAGGGATCATGAAGTTTTTAACTTTTACAAATACTAGGTCTTAACCATGTTGAAATCTTTATATTGAAGCTAATACAAATTTTCTTAAATGAACGACCAAGTGAATCCACAATGTGTTACTAAATGGATCATATCCATGAATGATTGAGTTTTCTTCAAATTCAATACTAATAAACAAAGAAACTACTCCATACCTTCACACATGTGTACTAGTGTAGAAATTTTCTCATCGAAATAAAACAAAATGAAGTAGAAAAAAGAATACCATAAATCATTATCTATTTCCAACAAAGAATGTGATTTTTTGTATATTTTTTAAAAATCTAATAAATTATGTACAAATGACTAGGGTCTATTGCACCCTATATGTTTTATGAGATAAAATTCATTGCTTTTCATATTAGTATACAAAATTTTACTTTTACTCTAAGCATTCATAAACATGATAGTTCTCCTTGAAAACTTATAAAACTTGATCACTATGAAATCATTAATTTGTAGAAAGTGTTGTTTTACTAGACATAACGTTCTTCCTTCAAATCTTATGATCAATTTTAAGAGCATGTAGAAGATTCCTTGGATATGGCTTTAAGTATGGTAAAAATTTTCTAAATAGAACAACATTTGTTTATGTTGGAAAAAATCTATTGTTGTAGTTTCAATGATATCTAAAATAAGTATTAGGAAGTTTCATGTGTCATATTTTTTGGTTGTTACACAAACCACCTATGTAGATATCAAAACTTTAAAAAAAATTGATTACTTGATCTCAATATATAACTATTTGAAAAAATTGGTACGCTTAATACAATCCCCAAAAGACTACAAAACATGGGAAGACAAAAAAAAAATCAATTCAATCCATTACTTGGAGAACTTGATGCTTATAAATATGAAATATGAATTTCATAGAGAGAAAACAAGAAAATAATTAGGAACACACTAAGATTATTATAAAGCTATCAACACAATAAAATAGGAAATAACTTTTGGGGAGGTTTGTGAAGATGCATACTATCCCTGACCATGTATAAAATAATATATAGCAAGAGTGAAATCTTCAAACCATTTATGTGCATTGTCAAAGATAGAAAGTAATGGAACCTTTTACTTTATTTGTAAATATTGTATATTATACTAAAACGGGGTGAATCGTTGCTATGAATATAGTAAATATGTTTTTTCTACTTGTCATGCACCTTTCATAAGAGTAATGCTTTGATTTTTTTATTCAGATATTTTAAATTATAAATTAATATATTTTTAAATATATTATTTATCATATTTTTTAAATTAATATAATTTCTTTTAATAGACAAACTTTGGATTCTTAAACAATTCTCACTTATCTTTAAAATTTTAAATTGCTATTACAAATCATTTCAAAATTAAATTTATTTTATTATATTTTTAGAATAAAATTAATAATTTTACACTTTTACATGTGGAAACTTGATAGATCCATCATCTTCATTACAATACTTTCTACCCTTCGTCTATTCCATCTACTTATTTTGTTTATGCCCTCAAATAATTTCGTAAAAATACCATAAATCTAAATCCATAGAATAGTCTTAATATATACATCTTTTTTTTTTGAAAAAGATTAAAATATATAATCAGAAGATCTATAAAGAAATTAAGAAGATTTCTAGATAATTAAAACTACCACAACAAGATCAAAAAAAAAAAAAAAAAGTCTGACTAAAAAAACCAAATCAACAAGTTGAAAAACTATGAATCCAACAAAAATCAAAGCAGAAATAGAAAGATTGGCCCATATCCTTCTGAAATAGATGTAAGAACTGAATAACTTGTTCAGGAAAAAGAGAAACACAATCCCAAATATTCTATATAAAAAATCCAGTCAAACTCTTAACCTGAAAACTGAGGTAACTCAAAAATCAGTGCCTTGTACATTAACGGCAACCGATCTGTATGAGATTCCAATTTATTTACGTGCAGAAACTTGTATCTGTGCAGACTTTCAATCCTTACATGCTTCTCAAATATAAACATATGGCAATATTCTCCACATCAAATCCATTCAATTACTTATTCCAGCTTTGCTCTTGTAGTCATTACCTAACAAACAAAGACAATAAAGTTTCATTTAGATAAATATTAATAGTACTTTATAATCATTAAATAGTTCATTTGAAATTGTATTAGCTTTTTTTTTAAACATATATATCAGTATAATTTTAGATGAGCTACTTTAACAATTTAAAGCATAAAATACTCTGTTAAATCTAAATTTCTATAAATAAAAATTCTGGTGAGCCACCTAAACAAAACAAAACTTAGAGCGTAACATTATTTTCAAAAAAATAATGTAGACATTTTGATATTCCAATATTCAGCCAATCAACAGTATAGATAAAGTCTATACTATGTACCTGGTTAAAATTACCTCAATCTTTTGACCTTCCATAATTTTAGTAATAAAGCGAACCTATAACAACCAGATAATAACTCTTAATTTAAAAAAGTTCTTATTGTAAAATATTTATTTATAAATATATAATCATTAAATTTAAAAAAAAAAAAAAGAATTTAATAATTTTATGACATTATAGCACAATTTAACTTACCTTTCCACCAATTTCCCCTTGTTGTATACTCAACATTAGATAGATCAGCTGCTTCTTCCAATTTCTGAAAACATATTTAGTCAATAATAACTATTTTATAACAATGAAGATTAAAAATATATAAATTTATGAAAATCAATACAATTGTTTGTTTAAATTTCTTTCTTTCAACCTCCATGCTTTAAGTGGAAGATAACTGTGTATTTTTAGACATTCAATTAGTGTTTTTACCATCCCATTGGCCTATTCAGATTACTAATATTCTAACAGACATTAATATACAGATTTCAGAACTTATAAAACAAAAGCTAAGATCTTACCTTATTCATATCTTCCTTTCTTTGTTTTTCAGAGTCATAGTACTCTTCTGGGCCTCCATAACATACAGAAGAGCCAAGAAAGCAATTCTCTAGAGAATGCATTGAACCCTTCTCACTTATGTCATGATTTAGTCCTTGGGTTTCCTGTCTTTCCTTCCATTCTTGCTTTTCTGTGTTATTCGCCACACAATTGCTTTAGGTGTTGGGGAAAGAGAAATAAAAAGTAACAAGGAATAAACTTTTTAACCAGAGGTGGCAAGAACAAATTCGTTTTGACAACTGTCAGGACTTGAGAAATGCTGACAACTGCGGAGATGAAGTTGAAAACACTTTAGCACTGTAGTATGTATCTAGGGCATATTTTTCATAATCTTGTATTCTAGTATAGGGCAACTCAAAATAAGGACATTTAACTTGGGCTGTGCGTATATTAATTAGTGAAAATGAATGATAGGCTGGATTTTTCAGCAGTTATGATAGATAATTTGTATAAACTTAAGGCGCCTTGAAACTCATTTCTAATTTTCTGCTTTTCTTTCAATAAAAAGTATCTTTTTCAACAGCAAAATTAGAATAAAAGTATCGTTTTCAAAAGCAAAATTAGAATAAACATTTAAAGCTATGAGATTTTCACAATCCATCCTATATTCTTGAATTTTTTCTGGATTAGATTGTGTGTATTTTTTTTCCCATCAACGTTTCGAATCACACTCTGTGATTCATCATCAGGATGGAAAGAATTCCAAAGAATATAGAATAAACCCTTCACTTTATTTCATATTTTCTACATCACTTTATAAAAATTGTATGGAACTACATTATTAGGATACATCAACAAGGGGAACAAAATATGATTTGAGAAGGTTGTTCAAGGTGAATGAATATTGAGTGAAATTTAATGACAGAAATTAATATATAATTATTTTTTTCAGATATTTTGATCTATCTTAAAATATTAAGAGATATTAATTTGTATTATATAAATTTCTTTTTATTATTGATATTAATTTTTTGATGTGTAAATGACTGTCAAATGAAAAAAAAAGAATAAAGATTTTGTTAAAATACCGTTCTCATTATATTACATGCCTTGATATCATTCCACACTGTCTCTCCACATGAATAATTCTTAAGTATTTAAAATTAAATTTTACAATTAAAAATAAGATTATTATGTTACTTTTATGTATAAATAAAATTTAACTCATTATTTATATTTTAATAGGGATGTATAAAAATTTATTAAATATTAAAAAATGATTAATTAGAGACTTAATACTTTTGTTGTCTACAATAATTAAATTAGATTGGTTAATTTAATATTTATAAATATTTATTATCATTTTTCTTTGTTATCTCCCATAATTCATAATATCAAAGTTTAAAAATCTATTCAAAAAGTTCACATAAATTTTATTATAAATAATTATTATTAAATGATAAATAATTAATGGGCTGTTGGTCTACTGGTGAAGTTGAATAGCTCCAAATAAGCCCACCAGGGATCAAGTCTTGCTGAGTGCGACTCCGACATCATATGAAAAGGGATCCTGCCCCCTTTACAGGAGTGTCGTAAAGATAAAAAAATAAAAAAGAAATCAAGATATATACAATACCATCTATATTAATTCTCATTTCATGCCCTTCACCTTGGACCTTCTGCTTTTGCTTTCCCAAAACTTCACCCTTGCTTGAATGCACTGGCGTCTGTATAAACCAAAAGCACAAACATATGCTTAATAGAACCTCAAGACAATTTTTCTTTTCTTTTTCAATTTCGAAAGAAAATGAAACGATTCTCTTCTAAAGAGAAGAGCATTGCTATTATCATCAAATATAAGAGATAAGTAGCAAAGGATAATATGAGATATAAAACTAGAATTTCCACGTTTCAAATTCAACTTTTACATGAAAAATCCTGTCCCCTATTGTATTAGGGGAATGTAACGTAGAGCAGTATTAACATTTCAAGTTTACATCTTACAAAATGATGAGGAAAAACATGATTTCAATGTCTATATATAAATATGCAACACAAAGACATTCAAGAGAGAGTAGATTCAACACTGGTTTCTTCTGTGCAGATGGATGATATCTACAAGTTTCCAAGCTTAAGCAAACGCTGCAAGGGTTCTTCTGAGGAACACCACCATGGATTTCTCTATAGCTTTCCATTCCAGAGAAGAATTTATGAAACTTCTCTATTTCGCAATGAACTGCACTTCAATTCTAAATAATGCAGAGATTTCTACATATTAATGGAATTGAATGAACGTATATATAGATGACAGGTAAAAATATCATGTGTTATCTATGCTGAAAGAATTAAGAGGAAAGAAGAAAGATTTAATAAAGTTGAATACCTTTTATTTATCTTATCCAAAAAAGAAATAGTAGTGGTGGACACAACAGTAAAAGGGACATTCTCTTATCCAATATAATGTTAACAAATATTCCTCGAAATTTGTATAAAAGAATGAACAAATATATATTGTTAAGAAGAGTTTGTGCAGATTTTCTATTGTGATCAATATATGTGCTTTAATTGTGAGGACTTAAATCTCCATTTAAACACCAAATGTATTGACTAGATTATAGTAGCTATTTAACAATAATATATCCATTGATAAATGATTGGACACATTTTCAAAGAGAATATATAAAGAGCATATTGTAATAGATATTGTCTACTAAAGAGTTGCCTTAAATCTGGTTGTCAACCTCATAGTTACAAAGGAATATATTCATATATTGAACACATCACCAAGCTAATTACAATAATAAATTGAATCTTACATATAATTTCTCTTTGAGTTTAGTCTTATATGAGGTTGATACCAATAATGTTAAAGAAGAGAATTAATTCAATTAAATAAAAATTGTTGAGCTATCTAAAGAATGTTTAAAATAAATAATATCACAAAACTTTATAATCGAGAATTTGTTAAATTTATCTTCTTTTCAAATCATATGTTGGTAGTTTTTTAAGTTGTATTTAAAAAAATAAGATAGACTCTATAATTTGTATAAGAGTTTTTAATAAACTTGAATATAAGGTTGTAGATTAAGTAATTGTTCAATTGAGAAATGTCAATATCTTTAGTTTTCCCATTTCTAGGTGGACTATGACGCCTAACACTGTACTACTAGAATATAGCACCTAGCTTCATAGTCTTTCCAAAAAGATCCCAAAACAAAATGTGTGTGAGGTTCAATTCTCTCCATTTGTAACTTAATCCCAATATTTTGATATGACAATTGGAAGTTGACATAACTATTGAAAAACATTGTGAACCCTATATACAGGCATCATCTATAATTTATTTTATCATCCAGAAATTTTATTCCAAGTCGCAATTCCTTCATTGAAGATAGAAAGTACAAGGAGTGTAAAGATACAATAACTTCTCTTTATAGATAGTGAAATTGGGAAGTTAAACTTAGTAAAACCAAACAAATATCCAACTATGTAAAACACTAGTTCTACAATTAAAATCCAATCTTAAACATGTAAAACACAAAATAGAAAGATTATACTATTCACATGCTTAGTAGGGTTTCATCTCCATTGTTTCCTATCTCCATTGATCTTGTTTGATATTATTTCTCTCAAATTTTGTATTGTGCATAAGAGTTGAAAAACAAATGGATGATTGCTATGAAAGTCTGCATGAGCATTGATTGATTGAGTGATTAGGATTACAAATGCATTAGGGATTGATAATAATGAAATTATCCTCTTATATAGAGAGTACCTTGGAAAATGAAGGGCTAGGATTAAGAGATGGATGGATGAATGGTCGGATAGGATTGAAGGGTAGGTATAGAAAATAAGAAAAAAATTAGAGAGGTGATCAGAGAAAAATTAAAAGATGAATAACAAGTGTCATGGAGGGAAAAAACTAATGAATTGATTAAATAAATAAAGATATATTTAATTAATAAAATAAGTGGGGACAATTAAATAAATAAAATATTTTTTTAATTTCGGGAAAGGAGAATTTAAAGATATAATGATATTTATTTAATTAGGCTAGTATGATTTTAGGTATCTACATTTTGCCCCTCTTTGAGCCAATATAACATGTCACGTTGTTTTAAAGAAGATAAGATTAACTAATACAAGATCTACCCCAGTACAAAAGTGATATGCCCCCTTGATAGATTGGGTGAATTTTTTTTTGAAAAATTCAGACAATTTCTTGAAAAGAAAAATGTTGGAAAAAGGCTAAGTAGACTGAAAGGGAAGATGAAATAAAGGAAAAATAGGTCATCACTATGATAAAAAGGAACTATCAATTGCATATATAAGTTGTTGGATTGATGAAATATGATGAGTACCATAGTAGGATAGATTACAAAATGGATAATGGATAATCCATCTGATTGATGACACCAAGTGAGTGCCCTAGCAAGATAGATTACAAAGAAGATATTGGATAAGTTGTCGGATTCATGAAATATGGTGAGTGCACTAGCAGGATAGATTGCAAATTTGATATTGGATAAGTTAAAGGATTGATGAAATCCAACGAGTTCCCTAGCAGGATAGATTGCAAATCAGATATTGGATAAGCCATTGGATTGATGAAATTTGGTGAGTGCCCTAGAAAGATAGATTACAAAGATGACTGATGAAGGTGATAAAGATAATGAAGCCACAAGATAGGGTAAAACCCTAATAAAGCTTCATATAAGTTAATAAAGTTGATAGAGTTTATGTTGATGTGACTGCATTTTCTTGCAGCTTAATCCCAAGGAGGGGTTCCATCACTAGGGATAGGGGGTTGGACCATCATTAGGAGCTCAGATGCCACCAAGGCCTATCAGCTCTGAGTTATGTAGTTCATCATAACCCTCTTGAGTCCATGTTGTATCATTTTTTTGTATTATATAGACACTTGGGACATGTATAGTCATATGATTTTTTGACATCATTGTATCATAAAACATTATTATTTGATAAATAGGTGAGAGATGATTTATTTTGGTGGCAATTATATACTTATGATGCTATGTCATCCATGTGTGATTATTGTTATGCTTAGTTGATTCTACTTATATGTCTTATTATGAGATACCATGTTATGATTCTATGATGCTTATATGATGTTCTATCATGATGATGCAGTTAATCTATATGATGCTATGTATGATCTAATGATGCATATATGATTCTTATGAGATGTATTTTATTTTCTATATAATTATGATATGTATGATGATTTGATGTATGAAATCATGTTTGTGTGTGTAGGATGTGTTATGATGATATGAAAACTAATATATTGATATACAGGATGGATTCAATATGATTTCTATGTGATATGTAGATTCATACTAACATATGATAATGTACATGGACACTACATGAAATGTAGATGTTTTTGGTGTGCCATTATACTCAGTCTTATAATTTTGGACTACTTGGGATCAAGGAATAATAATGGAGGACACACGAGAAAAGGGGGATGGAAGGTAGAAGATATGGAGGTGAATGAGCTTCTTGTGAATTTATCATCATTGAGCTTATTATGAAAAATGTATTGTAACCACCTAGATATAGGTTCAACCTAGATAGTCATTGTATCATTTGCATGGAGATCAGATAGTCACAAACAAGGAATGCCCCAGTTCACACTAGGCTCACAATATCCTTATATCCCTGGATGAGCCATAGTATTACTAAGAGACAATCCACAAACATCAAAATAGGTTATCATACTTCATCCCGACCACTCTAGTCATAGACATCGTTGAGAATCATAGGAAACATGACACCATAAAAGATTAAATCAAAAGACAATCAAAGACTTGACACCAACATAAATTGAAATCCTCAAGTTATAAGTGTATCTTGCCACACATGTTAACATGTTTGATTTGGTCACAATGTTGTCATCCTGATAAAGGATTGATAATGCCAGGAAAAGCCCTATTGTAGTAAAAGTTTGCCAAAAAATTGATTTATTGAAAGCTAACTATTGCTTGTGTCTCATGTGAAACTAGCTTAGTCCATGAAATTGACACTTTGTTATGGAGAAGAGCAAAAAAATTTATTGCAGATCGACAATGCAAGTGATCTTTTGTTGCAAACAATGCACCAAAAGAATGAAGGAATGAAATAATGATGCTCCTCAAAACATTCAATGTCATGGATCCAATTCCATCACTAGGTTTAGGATATGCCCCTAGTTATAGATAGGACTTGATCTATTATGGGTGAAGGAAAGGGTGGAAATGGTCTATTATGGATGACAAACAAATCTCAGGTAAATCAATAACATGTCATGATGGGGATGGGTAGGTTTATTATGGAATGGTGAAACTGGATCATGAAGGAGGGAGGAGAAAAAGTCTCTACACATGACACTAGTAACCTAGTTTTCACCATGGTACAAAGGTGCCATCGAAGTGGTTTTCACCGTTGGACAAATTTATTTCTCTTTACTTATTCTTTTTGATTTAATTTTATATTTATTTATTTATTTTTAGTTTGTTTTTTTGGGTGTCACAAGGTGCCTATTTGCCAAGTTTTCACCAAAGTGACACTTTTTATTTTATTTTTTCATTTTTTTCATTTTTTTTTTCTATTTTTTAGTAGGATTCTCCAAAAAGCTATGTATAGAACATGCGAAGGTGCATGTTGTTGATAATGTCATCCCCTTTCGATGTTGATAATTGATATGCACCTAAGCCATAAACTACTATGATGACATAATGCCCAAGACAATTTGGCTCAAATATGCCCCTTTTCTCTTCATCCTGTTGATTTTTGAGGTTTTCATCACCTACCTCAAATGTGCGAGGTTTCACTTTGTGAGTAACTCATACATTGTTGATATGCTTTGAGATGATTAAATGCATTTTTTTTACACTCATCTATTAATTCAAAATCTTACACGTGAGAGACCCTATAGTCTTCATCACTGATAAGATCACATATGGAGACCCATAAAGATGGTAACTGAACCTCAATGGGAAATATGGCTTCAGTACCATAGACAAGGAAATAGGGAGTAGCTCCAATATGTGTGCAAACACTTGTGCGATAGGCCCGTAGTGTGGATTTAAGTTGAATGTGTCAGTTGCAGCCAACATCATCAACTATCTTTTTAGGGATTTGTAAGTAGTTTTGTTAGACACCTTAGCTTGACCATTACCTTGAGGGTCCAATATCGAATGGAAAAGTGATGATGAATGTGGAATCAGTCACAAAGCTCATGGACATACTAATTTGTGAAGGGACGTCCATTGTCTGTAATGATGAAAATGGGAAGTGATGCAAGAGCATCCTCAGTCATTGAGCAATCTTGCATCAACCAAAAATATATTTGCTTTTTAGTTCTTTTTCTTCTATGTTGCAGTTTTTGTGTTACTTTTGGAATTATCCAGTAGTTGTTCCTTTTTCATTGAGGAGCCGATTCAGGGCTTCTAAACATGTTCTTATTCCTTGTTCTAGGTTTCCAGTTCACTTGGGCTCTTTTTTGGCAAGTTATTGCTTCCAGATTGGTTGTTTCTTGGTTCTCGAAGCAGTTGTGAGCTTAATGCCTAGTTGGAGATTTCTTCTTTTGTGGAGCAAATTCTCAACTTGTGAATCTAATTGGCACCATGCACGATGTTCCTAAGCCCTTGCCCAACCTTCCTTGTTGGTCCACACTTCATTATTGGCTTCGGCGGAGGTGATCTTCACGCTTTGGGTCTGACCTATCTTACACGTTTCATTTTCCTATGTTTGTAGAATGTGATCTTTTGTGGCCAATGTGAATATGTTTTGAATGCTATTTATATTGTTTTAATTGATCCTTAGATGAGCAGCAAAATATGGTATGAAGATGAATTCATGTTATGTACTTTGGATACCTCTTGGGGATCTGGATGGATTGTAATCTGGAAAGTAAGTTGTTCTAGGATTGTAAGCCTATATGTATACTGGATGTTGCTGGTTGGTTTATGATGAATTTATGATGTTGCGGATGTTTGAATAAATATTTTCTCTATGTTTTGTTGTTGCTTATTTGTGTTACTCTTTTTGCATGATCTGGACTTTTCTCTTTGAGGACCCTCTAGGTTATGACTACATCAAGTGGTATTAGATTTAGTTGTGAACCTTGAGGCATTCCTTTAGGTGAACAGATTGTCTATTTGAGGTAGGCTAAAAGTGTATTCAATAGGTCATCGATGGAGAGGTAATTGAAACTTGTAGTTAGATTGCTGATCTCATAAAGTTGCACTAGAGAAAAGGAGGAGATGCCACCAAGAAGGATGAACCCTTCAATGGTAGAGAAAATGATGAAAGATTTAAGAAATGAGATGAGGGATGAGATCTAAAATGCGTTGGCTGGTTTGTAGAGGAATTTAGAATCAGAGGATGAGTATGAAGAGGATGAAGGACTGGAAGATGAAAGGGAAGAAAGATTCCTTAGAACACTAGCATAAGTGAGTAAAATCCATAAAGTGGAGAGGTTTCTAACTATTTGGGTACATTGAATCTGGAAGACTTGATAGACTAGACCAGAGAATTGGAGGAATACTTTGAGTTTGAGGATATTAGAGATTCACAGAGGGTTAGGTTAGGTCAAACTAAGTTTAAAGGGCATGTTTCTTTATGGTGGAAAGAGTTGCAAAGAGATAGAGTGGAGAATGGTGAGATTAAAATCACTCGATGGAGACATATGGTTGCAAGATTGAAGGCTAAATTTATTCCAAGAGACTATGAGCTAGAGTTGTTTAAGAAGTTGTAGAACTTGAAATAGAGGAACATGAGTGTGAAAGAATATACAGAGGAATTATAAAAAGTGATGATTAGATCTAGATATAGAAAGATGGATAGAGAGAAGGTGGCTAGATACATAAATGGACTTGGATTTAACATTCAAGATGAGATGAGTATGCTAAAGATTTCTATAGTGGAGGAGACTTATCGATGTGATTTGAAGGCTAAAGACAAAGTGAAAAGAAGAAAATAGAATAACCCTAAGGGAAGAGAGAGATATGTAGTGAGTAGAGGGTAGATGAGTGGTAGTATGGAGAAGTAGACTACTGGAGAAGACTCAAGATCTAAATAGAGTAAAGAACTGGATCAGAAGAAAAAATGAAAAGGGAATGGCAATAGCAATAGGGAATTCGTGGGTAAATATTTCAAGTGTGATGAAACTAGACGCAAATCTTATGAGTGTTCCTTGAGGACTGATAAAGGGATGACAAGGAATTTTATAGAATGTGAGGAACTAGATACTGGAGCTACAGATGAGAACATGATAGCATCAAAGCATGGAGAATCCCTTATGTTTAGAAGAGTCTTAATGGAGCAGAGAAAAGAAGAAATCGGACTTACACAAAGAAGGATCCTTTCTGGACTATATGCAAATCAAGGGGTAAGTGTTGTAAGGTTATTGTGGATACTGGAAGTACTGAAAATTTGGTATTAGAGGAGATGGTAGAGAAGCTTGGTTTGAAGAGGCTTGCTTATCTTTTTCCTTACAAAGTGAGCTAGTTAAAATATGATCATGTAGTAGAGGTGAGAGAGAAGTGCTTGGTGAATTTTAATATTGGACCCTTCAAAGATGAATTCTTGTGTCATGTTGTGTCTATGAGTGTTTGTCATGTTTTGCTAGGTAGACCTTGGCAGTGTGATAGAGGAGCTCTCTATGATTGTAGACGAAACCTGATCACTACGAAGAAGGATGGATAAAAGTTTACTTTGGCTTCTTTGAAGGAGAAAGAGAATGACGTGAAGAAATTGAGTCTTGTGAAGAGTTGCAGTGTTGAGAAGCAGGATGCAAAGGTTATATTGGATGATGGCATGGATTTGAAGAAGGATCTTGTGGATGGGTCTATTAGCAAGATGGTACCAGATGGTAGTGAAGTTAGAGTTGTGGTGACATATAAGATGAGTTCTGGTGGAAGGAATAGATGATATTTATTGAAGAAAAAGGTGTTACAAGTGTGGTTTCCATTGCACCAATAGAAAAAACTTATTAATGCCCAATACAACTACTAGACTTATAGAATCCACAAGAGGCAGTTAAGCCATGTCTTAAACCTTAGCGCTGCGCTACAAAACACAAGGAGACCAAGGGCATGCACCTTGTAACAATCTCCCCTAACGCAAGCGAGGGGTTTGAACCTATGACAAAGCTCTGATACCATTTGTTACAGGTGTGGTTCCAATTGCACAAAAAGATTGACCTTTTAATTCCCAATACAACCACTAGACTTATAGAATCCATAAGAGGTGGTTAAGCCATGTCACAAACCTGAGCATTATGTTTCATAGCACAAGGAGACCAAGGGCACAAACCTTGTAACAAGAGGGTGGTAATGCTGGATATGGTTGGTCATTGTTGCTACTAGCATATATTCTTTCCATTGATGTCAAAATATTTATGTGATCTATTCTTGTGTGATTGTGAAGATTTCCTGATCTGATTTTGTAGTTTGGTTTTGTTGATCACTATTTTGTAGAGTCTGGTATTTCCTCTGGTATATTTCGGTGTGATCATATCCAGTATTGAGACTTTGGGATATTGTTTGGGTTGTTCTTGTGTATCTTATTTTCAGATGGTTCATGATTTGGTGCTCCACAAGTTATCTTTCTTCATGATAGTTGCTGATTGGTTGTGTTCTTGAGCTTATAGATGTTGATAGATGAAGATTTGAAAAGTGGTGTTGGTGCAATTATTTCGAATGATTCTAATGTGTTTGCTAGTGTTTCCTAGTCATTTCCTATTTTTTTGGTGACCCACATTGATTGTTGTGTGATTTTTTGGTGATTTTCATCAACCGGTATTGATTTTTTGTGTTATGTGGTACTTCTAGTTGTGTAGCATGTTGCAGTTGATCTTGTCATGATTTCCGGTAGAGTTGGTTGTTTGGGAATTTGAAATAGTTCCATGTTATGTCATGTAAATATTTATACTAGTCTAGTGGTCGATCTTTGTATCATGTAATGTAATTTTGTAATTGAGGGTTGAAGGTTTAGCCAAACTTGCTATCAAGGTTGATGAATTGTATATAAAGGTGAGTTATTCATGTAGTTTGGGTGTCGATGTTGTGTCTACATTATCACAGAGAGATTTGTGTGTGAACAAGTGTTTTTCCCTTTTGTGTTGAGTTTGAGATGAGATTGGTATTGCAAGGTAGACAATTGTGCTTAACTAGAACTGTAATTAGGCATTTGGAGATGCCATTCTTTTAGTTCACTTCTTTTGGATTATATTTTGAATCTTATTGTAAGTTAGTGAGACTTCTCTGAGGATTGTAGCCTTCCAAGAAAATATCTTTTGAGCAGTGAGCTCTAGGCAGTGTACGTGAATGCATGTGCATTCCCAATTATTATATTTTCACATACTACTACAGAGTATTATCTCACTGTTGATAGGTTCTCATTGTGGTTTTTCCCTTAACCGAGTTTTCCACATCAAAAATCTTGGTGTTGTGTGTTGTGTTGTTAATTTTCTTATTTGTTTGTTGCTACAATTTGTTAGATCTATTATTGTGCTTATAGTTTTATTTATTCTGATGAAGATTGATTCACCCCCCTCTGAGTCTTCTTTCTTTGGTGCTGCTAACAATTAGTATTAGAGCTAGATCCTCCGGTAGAAGTTTAATCACTTGAGGAGATCTGGGATGACAACTCAAGGTATTCTCTTTAAGAAGGGTAGTCTGAGGTTTGATGGAAGAAACTATACTAAATGGAACAGTCGGATGAAGGTGCACTTTAAATGTATTGGAGAAGATTACTAGAAGATTACAAAGAATCCCTATGTTGTTCCTCAGAATGGACCATCTACTCTTGATGAGGTTAAGGAAGAAGGATATAATATTAGAGTGAAGGAAGCATTTCTTAGTGCTCTGATTGATTTAGATATGACAAATATTATGGTAATTCAGACTGCACATGAGATCTGGGAGAAGCTTGAGATCCTATATGAAGGTTATAAATAGGTGAAAGTTACCAAGTTATAGAGTTTAAAAGGAAAATATGAGACATTGAAGATGGGAGATGATGAGAACATACATTCTTTTATAGCTAAGGTGAATGACCTTGTCCTAGGTATCAGATGTGTCGGTGGAAGCATTGAGGAAGATGAAATTATTACTAAGGTGTTGGGATATTTGCCTCCTGCTTATAAACATAAGCTATTGATGAGATCCGGAGTGTGACTATAGTGACAAGAGATGTGTTGGTTGGAAAACTTGTTGCATTTGAGCTAGGTGAGTTTGGAGAGTCACATCAAAAGTTGGAGACAACATTTAGAGAATCTGCATCTATATCTAGTAAGAAGAAGTATGATCCTAATGAGTGCAAAATATATAGATATGAGAGAGAAAGAAAAGAGATTGAGGAGCAAGAAATAAATCTTGATGAGCTTGAAGCACTGATTGACTGGAGATTGCCTAAAGGTATAGATAAGTATGATAGAAAGTTGCCTTTGAAATGTTTTTCTTGCAATAAGATAGGACATTTTTCTTCTAGATTCCTGGAGAGATTGGATAAGTATGACATGCATGATAAGTTTGATAAGCATGATATGAATGATAGATATGAGAAGCATGAGAAGTATGATAAGTCTTATAAGTTTAACAAGAAGTTTAGGAACCAGAAGAACTATTATTATGTTTCATATGAAGTTGTTAAAGATGATTAATCAGAAGGAGATGAAGTTGTGTTTATTGCCATTAAAGAGGATAGACTTGGACATATTAATTCCACTAGCTATTATGTTTAGGAGAAAGCCTTAGCTACTAAGGTAGAAGAAAAGGATGAATGGGTGATTGACAGTGGTTGTTCACATCATATGACTAGGGATAAAAGAAATTTTGTAAGCATGGAAAGGTTTTATGGTGGAATAATTAGATTGAGAGAGCACAAAGCCTGTGTAATCCATGGGAGAGGTTATATTTCTTTTGATGGTAAGAGTAACACTGATGATGTCTTGTATGTTGAAGGTTTTAAGCATAATCTTTGAAGTATTCGATAGATGGTTGATAAGGGTTATGATCTACAATTCAAGAATGGTAAATGCAAGATCTTGAATGCCTCCAGTATAGACATTACATTTGGGACTAAGAGTGAAGGTAAGAGTTTTCATTTGAGTGGGGGTGAAAAAATTTGTTTGATTTACAAGATAGACGAGAGTTGGTTGTGGCATAGGAGAATGTGTCATGTAAACTTTGATTCAATGATTAAGATCTATTATACACATGCTGTTAGAGATCTACCTAAGATTGTTAAGCATACTAATCTAATATGTAAGGAATGCCAGTTGGGTAAGAAAAAAAGAATTTCTTTCAAGAGCAAACAGTATACATCTGATGGACTACTAGATCTTGTGTATATAGACCTATGTGGACCTACAAATATTAGAAATGTGTAGGGTGATAGATATTTTATGCTTCTAATTGATGATTATTCCAAGATGATGTGGGTTGTCTTTTTCAGAGAGAAATTAGAAGCATTTGACAAATTCAAGATATTCAAAGAAAAGGTGGAAACTAAGTCTAGATTGAAGGTGAAATATCTAAGATCTGATAGAGGTGGATAATTTTGTGTTGGCCATTTCTAGTTGGATTAGATCATAATGATCTGATATGCTCTTGTATGTTTGGGTTAAGGAATTGGCTTATTCATGATACTTAGATACATGTTCAATCATTTGGTTTTGATCTAGTGATCAGATGCTATCATGTATGCTGGCAAGTTTGTTTTGTTGTTTCGGTGAGGGTTTTACCAACACAGCTTTGTTGAAGATCTTTGATGATATCCATAAGTGGTGTTGGTGCGGCTTCTAGTAGAGATTCAGGATGCCGATGGTGATTGTGTTTGAGACTTGGTTGATCGAGATCATTGCTTTAGCATGTGTGGACTTGAATTTGGTCCCAGTTTATCTAGTTATGGACTGGTTTAATGTAACATGTTGATTGGACTTCTTGATGCATTTCCAGGATGTATTTGTTGGTATTTTGGTATGGTTTTGTCATTGATGTCAATACCTACTAAAACACTAACACTTTGGAGATCTAGCAGCATTCACCGGCAAGCAAGTAACTACTGCACAGTTACTAGTATATGGTTCACCGGCAAGATATAATGATCACCGACACTTGGAATGATATGGAAGACACCTGGTAATATTCAAGACATTGTGTGGACATCTTATCTTAGTGAATTAATCATTGGTATATTCATATTTTCATATTTTCTTTTACCGGCAAATAGGTCCAGGGTTATCTAGGGTTACACTGGCATGTTTATCTTTTCCAGATCAGCATGGCATGCAATGGAGATGATTAATTATTGTTGTAAATGCATGAAGCTGACATGTTCAATCGGTTATTGCATCGGATATTGTATTATTTGTAAAATGTTTTTTATTGTAATATCTTGTAGAGCCGACCTACTAAAATTGGTCTTAGGTTATGGTATAAAGGTAAGATCTTATTTGTAAGATCAAGTTTGGAATGCGAAAAAAAAGAATTGTGTGAAGGTATATGTGAGATTAAGTAGTACAATACACACAGACATCATTTGAAGGTGAAGCTAGGTTTTTGTGAAAGCATATTAGCATTACACTGATACTAAATCCAACATATGAAGATGCTATTTTATTCAGTACATTCTTATTGGATTTAACCATCCAACTGTAGTCAGTGTGACTCCCATTTTGTGATTGAGCAGTGAGCTCTACATTGTTGCCCTTTCTGCATGTGCAGACCCCATTTATGTACACTTACTATCTGCAGTAGTATCATCTGATTGTGGGTAAGGTTTCCCACTGTGGTTTTTCCCCTTACAGGGTTTCCATGTGCAAATATTGGTGTTATGTGTTGTGGATGACTTTGTGTTTATGTTTCATGCATTAATCTTTACCGGTATAGCATATAGTTGTTAAAACTGTCTACCGACATACTTAACTAGTTTACCGGTATTAAGCATTAAGTTAGTTAAGTTGTTTTAGTTTGAATTTATTAGACAACTGATTCACCCCCCCCTCTCAGTTGTCTCTGGGACCTAACAATTGGTATGAGAGCATAGTCCTCTTTTGTAGAAGTTTAACAGCTTGAGGAGATCCAATGTCTACTAATTATTTCAGGAAGGATAGTCCTAAACTTGATGGAACCAACTATGGCATATGGAAGATCAAAATGGAGACACATCTAGATTGCATTAGAAAAGACATCTGGGAAGTTACAAAGAAAGACTATACTACTGCCGTATCTGGTCATCCCAGTCCAACTAACTTGACAAAAGATGAAGAAAATGATTGCAAAGCAAGAGAAGCACTTTTGAGTGCATTATTAGATCAACAAATCATGGGACTATCAGATAGGTCTACTACTAAAGCTATTTGGGATCATTTGGAGACACTGAATGAAGGAGATTCCATAGTCAAAATTGCAAAACTTGAAAGCTTTCGGGTCAGGTATGAACATCTGAAAATAGAAGAAGATGAAAGGATTTCTACTTTTATGGAAAGATTAAATGAAATTTTTTTGGATATTAAATATTGTGGAGGAACCTTAAGTGAGGATGAAATTGTTTCAAAAATTTTAAGAGGATTGCCACTGACAAATAAAATGAAGGTTACTACTATAAATGAGTTGAAAACACTGCCTAATACATTAGTAAGTAGGGATACATTGATTGGGAAACTTTCAGCTTTTGAAATTGAAGAATTTGGTCATGTTGCTACTATAAAGATAGATTTAGCCTTTAAAGCATCAACATCATCTACTCCATCATTTGACAAATCTGATTGGAAAGCCTTTTATGCAAGAGAACTTGAAGAAAGCAGGAAAGAAATTGAAGAACTTGAAGAACTTGAAGCACTATTTGCAAGAAAAATGCCTAAAGGTCTAGTTGGAAGTAAGTATGAAGGTAAAGCACCCTTTAAATGTTTTAACTACAATAAGATTGGTTATATGGCTTCAAGATGCCCTGATAGACATGCTAGACTAAGAGAAGAAGTTGGAAGAACATACAAGCCTAATCCTGAATATCAGAGATATAGATTTAAGAAGAATAAAAACAAATCTTGTTACATTACTGATGAAGGTGTGACTGATGATTCTGATGAGGATCCAACAGACAATGGATGGGTTTTTGTTGCTATAACAGAAGATCAACCGGCACCTACTGCTAAACCAGTAGAACAAGCCCTAGTAGCTAAAGTTGAAGTAAAGGATGAATGGATCATTGACTCGGGGTGCTCACATCATATGACAAGAGACAAAGGTAAATTCTTGAACTTTCAAGAATACAATGGAGGTTTAGTAAGATTTGGAGATAACAAATCCTGTTCCATCAAAGGTAAGGGTACGATATCTCTTGATGGTAAGCATAACACTAACAATGTTTACTATGTTGAAGGATTAAAGAATAATCTTTTAAGTGTTGGTCAATTAGCTGAGAAAGGATTTCAGTTACAATTTAAAAATGGAAAATGCAAAATCATGAATAGAATTGGTTTGGAAATTGCAACCGATAATCAGACTAGAGGTAATATCTTTCATTGAATAATAGTGAAAAGACATGCTTGATTGCACATATAGATGAAAGTTGGTTATGGCATAAGAGACTCTGTCATGTAAACTTTGATTGCATGGTAAAGATCAGTACTACTAAGGCAGTTAGAGATTTACCTAAAATTGTCAAACCTCATAATACACTATGTAAGGAATGTCAATTTGGAAAACAAGTTAGAGATAGTTTCAAAAGTATTCCAGAAAAATCCAATAATGCTCTTGATTTAATTCACATTGATTTATGTGGTCCAGCTAGAACTAAAAGCTTACAAGATGATAGATATTTCATGCTAATCATTGATGACTATTCTAGAATGTGTTGGGTTACTTTTCTCAAAGAAAAATCAGAAGCACTTGGAAAGTTCAAACTGTTCAAAGCAATGGTTGAAAATGAAACCAGTAAGAAAATCAAATGCTTAAGATTAGATCAAGGAGGAGAATTCACATCTAAGGACTTTAATACATTCTGTGAAGTGAATGGAATCAGAAGACAACTATCAGCACCTCAGACACCACAACAGAATGGAGTTGTTGAAATGAAAAACAAAACTATCTTGGATGCAGCAAGAAGTATGTTATCAGAAGCAAATTTGCCACATGTGTATTGGAGAGAAGCAGTTAGCATAGCGGTCTATACATTCAACAAAGTTCACATCAAAGGTGAAACCGGTAAGACCCCTCATGAACTATGGTTTGGTAATATTCCTACTCTTAAGTATTTCAGAATTTTTGGAAGTAAATGTTATATCAGAAGAGATGAGTATATTGGCAAATTTGATACTAGAAGTGATGAAGGAATATTTCTTGGTTATTCAGCTAAGAGCAAGGCATATAGATGTTTTAAACAAGAGATTGCAGAAAATTGTTGAAAGTACAAATGTAAAGATTGATGAACAATTCAGAGGAACTTCAAGGTATATAGACTCTGAACTGGCAACAGAAATTTTGACAAATGAACCTACACTAAATCCACTAGTATAGAATGAAGATCCAGTTACCCCAGTATCATCTGACGATTCCTTAATAATTGAAGAATAACGGCAAACAAAGACACCTCGGTGTGTAAGATTGAATCATTCTGAAGATTAGATAATTAGAAATAAGTTTAAAGGAGTTATGACAAGAAGAAGATTGGCAAATGAAGAGGTATGTCTTATTTCTCAAATTGAACCATCATCTATTAATAAGGCATGTGAAGATAAATTTTGGATTAAAGCTATGGAAGAAGAATTAGAACAAATTGAGAAAAATAACACTTGGACATTAGTTCCCCGGCCTAAAGATAAAAATGTAATTGGAACCAAATGGGTATTCAGAAACAAACTTAATGAAGATGGTAAGGTTGTCAGAAATAAAGAAAGACTAGTGTGGAAGGGATAATCTCAGAAGGAGGGAGTTGATTACAATGAAACCTTTGCACCAGTAGCTAGAATGGAGGCAGTCAGATTATTCTTGGCTTTTGCAGCACACAAGAACTACAAAGTTTATCAAATGGATATTAAATGTGCATTTTTGAATGGAGATCTTGAAGAGGAAGTATACATTGAACAACCTGATGGATTTTCTCTGACAAATGACAATGATATGGTTTGAAGGTTAAGAAAACCTCTCTATGGATTAAAACAAGCTCCAAGAGCTTGGTATGCAAGATTGGATAAGTATCTTTTAAAGATTGGTTTTACTAAAGGAAATGCAGAGATCAATTTATATTACAAAATAACTAATGATGACATCTTGATTATAGAAGTATTTGTTGATGATATAATCTTTGGAGGAGAAGATGGTTTATGTAAGGAATTTTCTACTAAAATGCAACAAGAATTTGAAATGTCTATGATTGGAGAAATAAAATTCTTTTTACGATTGTAGATTTCACAGACTGATAAAGGCATATTCTTGAGTCAATCCAAATACTTGAAAGAGTTACTAAAGAAATTTGGGATGGAGAACTCTAAACCGGTAAGCACACCTATGACTACAAATGACAAATTATCTCAAAGGGATGAATCTACACTTGTTAATGCAACTAGATACAAATCTATGATAGGAGGTTTACTGTATTTGACACATACCAGACCTGATATTATGAATGTAGTATGTATTGTTTCTAGATTTCAAAGTAATCCTAGAGAAAATCATGAATCAGTAGTAAAAAGGATTTTCTGATACTTACAAGGCACTATAAATCTTGGACTATGGTATCCTAGAGATGAAAACTTTGAATTATTTGCATACACAGATGCAAATTGGGCAGGAGATGTGGATGATAGAAAAAGAACCACCGGTGGAGCATTCTTTCTTGGAAACAGACTAGCTTCTTGGTTGAGTAAGAAATAGAGTTGTACATCTTTATCAACAGCAAAATCAGAATATGTTGTAGCAGCAACTAATTGTACACAGGTACTATGGCTTAAGAAAATGTTGAAAGACATAAAGGTAAAATGCAAGGAACCTATTACTATATATTGTGATAACACTACAACAATTGATATATCTAATAATCCAGTACTACATTATAAAACAAAGCATGTTTCTATCAAACTGAATTTTCTAAGGGAAAAAGTTGAAGAAAAGGAGATAAAACTGGTTTATGTGCATACTAAAGAACAACTTGTAGATATCTTTACAAAACCTTTGCCTAAGGAGACTTTTGAATATCTCAGAGATCAGCTTGGAGTCATACCACCACCGGTAGAGACTTAGATTGTTGATGATTGTCATCAATCGACAGAATTAACCGACAAATATTTTACTCTGGTCTTTGATGAGGAAGCTACTTCTCAGGGGGAGTAGTTGGTATATTGAATTGATTGGTATTTTGTATATGAACTTGGTTTTATTATAACTTTGGCATTTGATGTCAAAGGGGGAGAGATATCTATGGAAAAACACATTATCATTTGAGGAGAGATTGATATTAAAAACTTTGATGACACATGTTTCTCCCAGGGGGAGAGATTGTTGTTTAGGAGATTATTACTCTCTGATTTCTGGTTATGATCTTTTTGGAGATTGTTGGTTTTTGGCATTTCTATTTTGGCACTTTGATGGTTTTTCTATCTTGTGTTGCCATCAGTGCCAAAGGGGGAGATTGTTGGTATTTTGGTATGGTTTTGTCATTGATGTCAACACCTACTAAAACACTAGCACTTTGGAGATCCAGCAGCATGCACTGGCAAGCAAGTAACTATTGCACAGTTACTAGTATATGGTTCACCGGTAGGATATAATGATCACCGGCACTTGGAATGATATGGAAAACACTTGGTAATATCAAAGACATCATGTGGACATCTTATCTTAATGAATTAATCATTGGTATATTCATATTTTCATATTTTCTTTTACCGGCAAATAGGTCCAGGGTTATCTAGGGTTACACCGGCATGTTTATCTTTTCCAGATTAGCATGGAACGCTATGGAGATGATTAATTATTGTTGTAAATGTATGAAGGTGACATGTTCAATTAGTTATTGCATTGGATATTGTATTATTTGTAAAATGTTTTTTATTGTAATATCTTGTAGAGCCGACCTACTAAAATTGGTCTTAGGTTATGGTATAAAGGTAAGATCTTATTTGTAAGATCAAGTGTGCAATGTGAAAAAAAAGAATTGTGTGAAGGTATATGCAATATTAAGCAGTGCAATACACATAGACATCATGTGAAAGCATATCAACATTACACCAGTACTGAATCTAGCATATGAAGATGTTATTTTGTGTAGTACATTCTTATTGGATTTAACCATCCAATTGTAGTCAGTGTGACTCCCATTTTGTGATTGAGCAGTGAGCTCTAGGTTGTTGGCCTTTTTGCATGTGCAGAACCCATTTATGTACACTTACTATCTATAGTAGTATCATCTGATTGTGGGTAAGGTTTCCCACCGTGGTTTTTCCCCTTACATGCTTTCCACATACAAATATTGGTGTTATGTGTTGTGGATGACTTTGTGTTTATGTCTCATGCATTAATCTTTAACGGTATAGCAATTAACTATTAAAACTGTCAATCGGCATACTTAACTAGTTTACCGGTATTAAGCATTAAGTTGGTTAAGTTGTTTTAGTCTGAATTTATTAGACAACTGATTCACCCCCCCCCCTCTCTCAGTTGTCTCTGGGACCTAACAGTATTATGGGTTGGATATTATTTGTTTGGTCCGAGGCCGACATGTTTTGTACTTATATAATTGTTTCATTATCTATTGGCCAACCTTATTGTTTGTGGTCGAGGGTTTTTATATATATGATGTAAAATCTCATTCTAGATCATGGGAAAATATATATGAAGATGAAATAGATATGTAAGGAGCGAATAATGTAATAATCATTCATACAAAGCATTCAGTTGATCATTGGTGATTGAGTTGGGTTTATGTAAGAGGATTTATTCCTCCGGTATTGAGCTTAACCAAAACTTTATTCAGGCATAGGAGATTCTATCATTGCATTTCATTCCTTCTTGCAAATTGTAGTCTAGATTTGTATGTAGTCAGTAAGACTCTTTTTGTGATGAGTAGTGTGTTCTAGGTTGTTGGCCTTCACAGGCCCCTCATTTGTAATCACATACTTACTAGAGAAGTATTATCTGACTATGGGTAGGCTTCCCACCATGGTTTTTCCCTTTATCGGGTTTTCCACATACAAATCTTGGTGTCATGTGGATGGTATTTATTCTCTAATTGTTCCTTATATTTAATTGGTATATCTGCTATTTCGGTAATTGGTTTATGCATTCCGATATTGATCTTTTTGGTTCTGGTATTAAAGTTCTAATAATTTGGTGACAACTGATTCACCCCCCCCCCTCTCAATTGTCTTCTGGTTATTTAAACTATCTAACAATTAGTATCAAAGCTTTGGTCCTCTCTGCAGAAGCTTAATCGCTTGAGGAAGAACCTACAGTGACTAACAGTTCAAGTTCATCTAGTTCATCTACTGCTATCTTTCAGAGAGATATTCCTAGGCTTGATGGAACAAATTACAAAGTATGGAAGATTCAGATGGAGACTCATATGAAATGTCTTGCTAAGAAAATTTGGGAAATCATAGAGAATGGAGTTACTCCTTTTAATCCAACATTTGGAAATTCTCCTCCGACATACTTGGATAAGGAGCTTGAGATTAATTGTAGAGAAAGAGAAGCCCTCTTGTGTGCACTTTTTGATCAGCAAAAAATGGGATTAACTGACAAACCATCAGCAAAGGCTATATGGGACAAGTTGGAGACTCTTAATGAAGGTGGCCCTACTATTAATATTGCTAAACTTGATGGTTGCCAGGTGAGATATGAAAAATTGAAAGTGGACAAAGATGAAAGGATTACTGTGTTCATGGAAAGGGTAAATGAAACTATTATGTGAATTCAATGTTGTGGTGGAACTCTGAGTCAAGATGAAATAGTTTATAAATTTATAAGAGCTTCGCCACCGGCTTATAAAATGAAGGCTATTGCAATTAATGAATTGAGAACAATGGCTAATACTTTTGTCAATAGAGATACCTTGGTTGGGAAATTATCTTCTTTTAAGCTTCAAGAATTTGGACCTTCTGGAGTTGTGAAGTCCGGACCTTCTTTTCATGCATTTACATCATCAATCGACAAGAAAGATTGGAAAACTTTGTATGCAAATGAATTAGATGATATGAAGAGAGAAGATGAAGAATTTGAGCAACTTGAAGCCCTATTTGCTAGAAGATTACCTAAAGGACCAGTAGGAAGTAAGTATGAAGGAAAAACACCTTTTAAATATTTTGCATCTAAATGTCCTGAGAGGAATTCAAGATTTGAAGAAAGAGATAGAAGATCTTTTAAGCCTAACCCTAGATATCAGAATAAGTATAAGTACAAGAAAAATAGAGATAAATTATGCTACATTGTAGATGAGGAAGGTGTGACTAATTCTGATTATGAACCGATACAACCCTACTAGTGGTTCTGGCAATGGAAAGGATTGGGTATTCCTGGATATCAAGGAAGATGTTCCAGCACTAGAAGAGAATGTTCCTAAAGAGAAGGCACTTGCTGCTAAAATTGAAGATAACAATGAATGGGTAATTGAGAGTGGATGTTCACATCATATGACTAGAGATAAAAGGAAGTTTCTATCTTTGCAATAATTGATGGTGGCCTGGTTAGATCTAGAGATGACAAAGCATGTATCATCAAGGGAAAAGGAACTATATCATTGGATGGTAAGAATAATACTAATAATGTTTATTATGTTGAAGATTTAAGGTAGAATATTTTGAGTGTAGGACCATTGGTGGATAAGAGATTTCAATTACAATTCAAGGATGGAAAATCCAAAATCATTAATAGATCTGGATTTGAGATTGCAACCAGTACTCAGACAAAAGGTAATATATTTCATTTGAATTTTGGTTAGAAGACATATTTGATTGCACAAATTGATGAGAGTTGGCTATGGCATTAAAGGCTATGTCATGTGAATTTTGATTGCATGGTAAAGATCAATTCAACTAAGGCAGCTAGAGATATACCTAAGATTGTGAAGTGCTATATTACAGTATGTAAAGAATGTCAAATGGGAAAACAAGTTAGAACCTCTTTTAAGAGTATACAAGACAAATCTAATGATGTACTTGATCTTATTCATATTGATTTGTGTGGCCCTACTAGAGTTAAAAGTTTTCAAGGTGATAGATATTTTATGCTAATCATTGATGATTATTCTAAAATGATGTGGGTTACCTTTCTAAGGGAGAAATATGAGGCTTTTGAAAAGTTTAAAATATTTAAAGCTAAAGTTGAAAGTGAGATAGGATTTAAGATTAAATGTTTAAGGTCAGATCATGGTGGAGACTTCACATCCGGTGAGTTTAATAACTTTTGTGAGAAGCATGGCATACGGTGACAATTTTCTGCCCCCCGGACACCGCAGCAAAATGGAGTTGTGGAAAGGAAGAATAGATTTATCTTGGATGCTTCTAGAACCATGATGATGGAAGAAAATATACCTCATATCTAGTGGAGAGAAGTAGTGAGCACAATAGTATATACATTCAACAAAGTACATATCAAATGAGAAATTGGTAAACACCTTATGAATTATGGTTTGGGAATACACCTACAGTTAAGTATTTCATAATCTTTAGCAGTAAATGTTATATTAGGAGAGATGATTTCATTGGAAAGTTTAATCCTAGATGTGATGAAGGAATATTTCTTGGTTATTCTTGTAATGGTGGAAAAATGGTGAATGATATATCAAGAAGGAACTACCCTTTCCCTCAGAGAAAAATGAGAGTTTCAGTATTGATTATCCTTCAAACACTTTTCACCATGTTACATTAGGAAGAGGAGAGGATAATTCACTATATTTAATCTCTCCACACAAAGATGGTAGATTGAACTATGAATGAATTGGGAATGTTAAGTTGATCCCCTCTTCCTTGTTTGAAATGGAAAGGAAATTGATTGAATTGTGTAGTGTAAAAGTAACAAAGAACTGATTATAACTTGAGATCAGAATATAAGATGAAGTTGTGCACCTGGGTCTGGTAGTAATATGTCAAGATTAAGTCACCTTGTGAATATGAGGAAAAGTTGTGTAGACTGTGGTGGGAGCGTACACGGTCCTCCGAAAAATTTGCAAAATGAAAAGGGTTTTTCCATCTCTGCAAACGAAGCCCAAATCAGAAAGTACAGTTGCACACTTGCAACCTACACAAAAAAAGAGAGGAAAATGGGTTGGGATTGGGAGTTTTCATTTAGGTCAAACCCCAGTTTTGGAATTAACCAAGTAATGAAAGAGAGTACTTGCAAGTAGATGTAAATGAAAGACCTTATTGTAAATCACCTCAAGGGAGGTTGTAGTAGCAATGTTGATAGAAATAATTGTGTGAAATTGTATGATGAAATCAATATCCTCTTCAATTGTTGAATCTTTGACATGAATGCAACACCTAACCTTCAAGGGAGACTTGAGAATGCTCAATGCTGGAAAAGAATGCTTGAATGCTCTTGAATGCTTGACCTCATGTAAACTTCCACCCATCCAACTTATGAAAATGAGAGGATGAATGTCCCCTTAAATACATGTTAGTGGATCTTATTTCCATCATAGGCCAACATTGAGGGAGTTTCCTGCTTGATGCACAACCAACAATGCAAGCCTAGGAAAGGTCCTACCCCAAAATAGGGCGGGGACAAGGGTGCCACGCCCCTATCCAAGGAGAGATAGTGGCACCATGCCCCTTTCCAAGCAGGTATAGTGATGCCACACCCTTGTCCTACCCCTTTCTTTAGGGAAGAGTGCATACGGGGTGATGTAGAGGCCAAGGAAGAAGCTGGTTTTGAGGGCTGAGCAATCTTCGTGTTGGCATTATAACAAACAATAAGAGATTATTGGCATTTCAATTAGGATATTGAGAAGGTTGTTGATAATTATGGATATAACTGATTAAGGATGTTTACTGTCTTCACAATATTATTTTGTCATTGATGTCAAGAAATTGATTTTCTGATTTAGTATGATGTTGCCATATCTTAAGAAGTATGTTTTGAAGAGAATTAAGATGTCGGTAAAAGACACAAAAAGAATGTGATGAATAAGGGGAGGAATAAGTTATTCAATAGGCAACTATTACCAAGTTAGACAATGATGAGATCATGTTGTTTAGATTGTTTTGATATCATAGATTGCTATTGTTTGTAAGGTTAATACTATACTATGTTATCGAGCAAGGAACCTAATCGGTAAACCCTAAGGTTATAGCTATCGGTTAATGAAGGCGGAATGTCTACCAAGTGAAGTTTAGTATTTACCGAGTTGCAACTAAGTAATAACGGAATGCATTGGATGAATGCATACATTATTTAATGATGAAAGCTGATGAGCTGGTTATGATTAAATGATTGATACAATGTGTATGAAATTTGTTAAGGATCTATGACAATGGAAGATCAGCAGAAAGATCTACAACTCAGATTAAACCGCAATACCCTTGCACCAGTTCCAAGAAATGTATGCAAGTTCTAAGGCGAGGTAAAACATTTTCAGATCAAAGGATACATTGAACCTGGTAAGGATTGAAGATCTGATGGCTATGATTGATCATGGGAAATGTGATCAAAGAGATTAAGCGGTTAGCAAATTATTTATAAATAAGGAACTGTTGATAAACAATGTATGCAGGCAAGTTTAAGCATAGGGATGCTACATAGTGATTACCGAGCACAGAAGCTTGAAGACCTATTTGAATAATAGAGTAAGGAGCCCAGTAGAGGGACAAGATAAGTCCTATGACTAGATTGTATTGAGCAAATAAGAATCTGCTTTAGCATTTTAGATGAAAAGTTGCAGACATACTCATTACTGTTATTTATTTGTAAGTGACAAAAAATCTCTTAACCAAGTGGACTTAACAGTCTTATTTGTAAATCCTCTAGGAAGGTGACATTCTGATTGAGTGTTTGAAACCCTTTAACAAGGTCACCTCTAACAAGGTGAAGATCCTAACAAATCTGAGGGAAATCCCTTAACCGAGTCACATCTAGCAATGTGTTTGTAATCTTTAACAGGATTTTCTTTTAACTGAGCATACTCTAGAAGAATATATTTCTTAGTGGGTCCAAAATCCCACAGTGGTTTTTCCCTATTTGGTTTTGCACATTAAATCTGGTGTTATGAGTGTTGTTATCGTTATGTGTTCTTAAGCTTGCATGTTTTACAATTTTGGTTACATATATTTGTTAAAGCTACCGAGGTTGAATCTATTGAATATATTAAGATTAAGTTTGTATGATTCACCCCCACCCCCCTCTCATCTTATTAACAATTGGCATCAGAGCTAACAATTGGTATCAGAGCTAACAATTGGTATCAGAGCTTTGGACTCTAGAAGAAAAGTTTAAAGGTACTTGAGGAAAAGATCCAAAGATGTATAAGAGGGATGCACTGAAGCTGAACAAGTCAAGTTTCTCTATGTGGCAAAAAAGGATGAAGCTGCACCTATCAGGAACTGGAGAATATGTTGTATATTATCTAGAGAATGATTTCATTACACCTAGCACCTATCCATTGACAATGGAAGAGATAAAGGCAAAGCAAAAACATATTCAAGCAATGATTGAAATAACATCTACATTGACTGACTCAGAGTTTAATGATCTAGAAGGCTACAATGATGCCAAGGCAATGTGGGACAAGCTCATATCTGTGTATGGTGGTGATGAACATGTTCAAAGAGAAAAAGTGGATAGTCTAAGAGGAAAACTTGAATCTATGAGAATGAATGAAGGTGAGAACATAACCCAGTACAATACAAGGTTAAATGAGACTATCAATCAAATCAAAGGAGTAGGAGGAACCATTGAAGAGAAGGATGTCACAAGTAAGTTATTATGAACCATTATACCTACTTATGCAATCCGAGTCTCTGTAATCAATGAATTAAGGTTTGTAACCAATATGCCAGTTTCTTTGGATGCTACTATTGGTAAGATACATGCATTTGAGTTAAGTAACTTTGATAACAGTGGGTCTTCGGTAAATAAAGTTGAGTCTGCATTTAGTTCTTTTCATCTTGATGAATCTGATGATTACAATGATAGAAACTATAAGTACTCTAAATGGAATCACAGTGGAGCAAGTGAAATATTTCGCAAAAACATGGAGGAGGTACACAAACTTTATGAAGAAATTAGAAAGCAAGAAGAGTTTGAAACACTATTAGCCAGAAGGCTACCGAGAGGAAAAGGTAAGTACAAAGGAAAGTTGCCTTTGAAATGTTTTAATTATGATAGAATAGGACATATGGCTTCTAATTGTCCTAACAAAGAATCCAGTGAAAAGAGAGATTACCGAGATGATAGACAGAAAGATAATCATTACAGAGGACACCGAGACTTCAAAAGAAGAGATAAAAGACATGTCTAATAGCTGATGAGGAATCTAATGGTGATAAATTAGATGAAACTGATATAGAGGAAGTTGTTTATGTGGCTATCAAAGATGGATCAGATGAAGAAAGGTACGAAGAAAAATCTTTAATATCTCACATAAATACTAATGATTCTTGGATCATAGATAGTGGATGCTCACATCACATGATAGGTGATAAACACAAGCTTGTTATATTAAAAGATTATAATGGAGGTTATGTAAGATTTGGTAATGATGCACCATGTCTAGTGAGATGTAAAGGATCTATAACACTTCTTGACAATGCTAAATGTAATGATGTTTATTGGGTTGAAGGTTTGAAATATAATTTGTTGAGTGTAGCATAACTAAACAATACAAGATACCGAATACTATTTCAGAAAGGAATTGTCAAAGTTCATGACAAGCATGGAAAGTTAGCAGCTATTGGGACACAAACAAAAGGTAACACATTTCACCTTGACTCAACTCAGAATAAGTGTCTATATGCAAAGATAGATGATATCTGGTTATATCATAAAAGGTTTTGTCATGTAAATTTTGATAATCTGATCAAAATAAGCAAGAAGCAATGAGTAAGAGGTCTACCGAGTCTTGATAAACCTGAGAATTCTATGTGTTGAGGATGCCAGATGGGTAAGATGACAAGATCAAGCTTTACAAGTAAGACCTACACTTCTAAGCGAATTTTAGATCTTGTGCATACTGATCTTTGTGGTCCTATGAAATTTCAGAGTTATTATGGTGAAAAGTATTTCATATTATTTGTGGATGATTACTCAAGGATGATGTCAGTAATGTTTTTAAAAGAAAATTCAAAAGCTTTTCAAATGTTTAAATGGTACAAGGCAAGAGTTGAAAATGAAACAGGAAGACAACTGAAATGTCTTAGATCTGATAGAGGAGGAGAGTACACGTCTGATGAATTTAACTTGTACTACAATGATCATGGTATAAAGAGGAAAGTATCTGTACCGAGAACACCCTAGCAAAATGGGATAGCCAAGAGAAGAAACAGATCAATTGTGGATTGTGCAAGAACCTTGATGATAGAAAAGAAGGTACCTCAAACATTTTGGAGAGAAGCAATCAACACTGTAGTTTACACCCTGAACCGAGTACAACTGAAGAAAGGAACTTTGAAGACACCATATCAAATCTGGTATGACAAGAAACCTAATGTAAGTTATTTTAAAATCTTTGGAAGTAGATGCTATGTTCACAAAGATGATAGAAATGGTAAGTTTGATCAGAAAAGTGAAGAAGGAACATTTCTTGGTTATTCTTCTAGAAGCAAACCATTTAAATGTCTGATCAAATCATCTAACAAAATAGTAGAAAGTGTAAATGTGAAAATTGATGAATTTGCAGAAAGAAATGATGAAGGAAACTCCAAAGAACCAAAAGATTATGAAGGATTTGTATATGTTCAATAGAGAAGTCCTATCGAGAAAACTGTTGAAGGAAATGAAGAGAATATCTAGTTACTGAGTGATGAAGAAGATCATACAGAATCCACCGAGCCTATATTAGCCAAGTATGTTAGAAGGAATCATGCATCAAGTCAGATTATAGGAGATAAGAATGATCCAGTGATGACAAGGAATAAAGTGAGATAGAACACATGTCTGATATCTTAATTTGAACCAAGGATAGTGAAAGAGGCATTTAACAGTGAAGATTGGATAAATGCTATGACAAAAGAGATTGATCAAATCAAGAAAAATGACACATGGACATTGGTCCCAAGACTGAAGGACAAAAATGTAATTGGTACAAAGTGGATTTTCAGAAACAAGCTGAATGAAAAAGGTGAGGTCATTTGAAATAAAGAAAGATTAGTTTGCAAAGGTTATGCTCAAGAAGAAGGAATTAATTATGGTGAGACTTTTGCACCTGTGGCAAGACTTGAAGGAGTAAGAACATTGTTGGCATACATTGCTTACAAGAATTACAAAGTATATCAAATGGATGTCAAATCTGCATTTCTGAATGGTATATTAGAAGAAGAAGTTTTTATTGAACAACCTGAAGGGATTTGTTGAAGGAGAGAATAAAGATCAAGTATGTAAACTGAGCAAAGCTTTATATGGTCTGAAACAAGCACCTAGAGCATGGTATGAAAGATTGCACTCTTATTTAATCAAGATCGGTTTTATAAGGACAAGTGAAAACAATAATATGTACATAAAGAATGATGAAGACAATGGAATACTGATCTCAGCCATATTTGTTGATGATATTATCTTTTGTGGAAATGACTCTTTATGCAAGAACTTTGGAAATGAAATGAGCAAAGAATTTGAGATGTCATTAATCGGTGAGATAAAGCATTTTATAGGTCTATAGATACTACAAATGAAAGATGAGATCTTCATTACTCAACCCAAGTACATAAAGGAAATCTTAAAGAAATTTGGAATGGAGGATTCAAAACCAGTAAGTACTCCTATGACTACCAATGTAAACTATCAAAGAATGATGAATCTGCATCTATTGATAAGACACTGTACCGATCTATGATTTGAAAGTTGCAATATGTTGTTTACAGTAGGTCAGATATAGCACATTCAGTAGGTATAGTTGCAAGATTTTCTGCAGATCCCAAGGAAACACACATGACAACAATCAAGAGAATTTTCAAATACTTGAAAGGCACTGAGGATTATGGCTTAGTATATCAGAAAGGAAATGGCTTTGATTTAAAAGTTTATGCTGATGTTGATTGGGTAGGCAACATAGATGACAGGAAAAGCACAAGTGGTGGAGCTTTCTTTTTAGGAGAAAGACTAGTGAGTTGGCTTAGCAAGAAACAAGGATGTATTTCACAGTAAACAATACAAGCTGAATATGTTGCTGCAACATTGAATTGTACCAATATATCATGGATCAAACAACTGTTGGAAGGCATAAATGAGAAAGTTACCAAGCCTGTAACTATATCCTGTGATAATACTAGTGCCATTAACATTTCAAAGATTCATGTTATGCATTCTAAGACAAAGCACATCTCTATCAAATATCATTATCGTAGAGAAGAAGTTCAAGAGAAGAAAGTGGTGTTGGAGTATGTTAGTTCAAAGGAACAAATAGTAGATATTTTCACCAAGCCACTGCCAAGGGATACTTTAGAGTATCTCAGAAGTAAGTTAGGGGTCCTACCCCTATCTTCTACTCACTGACCGAGTTCGGTGAAAGCATCAATTCGATGACTCTAAAGAGTACCTTTTAGGAGTTGATGCTGATTTACACACTTTAGGATGTTTTCTAAAGGTGTGCAGGGAACAAAAACAGGGAATAGGAATTGAAGATAAAATGCTCTAACCAAGACTGAGTTGATACCGATCAACAAAGGAATTACTTCACACAAGAAGAAATTATGTATTAGTTTTCTTTTGGCATTGTTGTCAAAGGGGGAGAAGACTAATGTATGGGGGAGACGACTAATGACAAGGGGAGAGCATTTCAGCAATATGAGCAATCACAATCATAGCAATTTGAATTCGAATCTTTTAGGTCAAATCAATTGGTTTTGTCATCAATGCCAAAAGGGGGAGATTGTTGGCATTTCAATTAGGATATTGAGAAGGTTGTTGATAGTTATGGATATAACTGATTAAGGATATTTACTATCTTCACAATATTATTTTTCCATTGATGTCAAGAAATTGATTTTCTGATTTAGTATGATGTTGCCATATCTTAAGAAGTATGTTTTGAAGAGAATTAAGATGTCGGTAAAAGACACATAAAAGATGTGATGAATTAGGGGAGGAATAAGTTATTCAATGGGCAACTATTACCGAGTTAGTCAATGATGAGATCATGTTGTTTATATTATTTTGATATCCTACATATGCTATTGTTTGTAAGGTTAATACTATACTATGTTACCAAGAAAGGAACCTAGTCGGTAAACCCTAAGGTTATCGCTATCGGTTAATGAAGGCAGAATGTCTATCGAGTGAAGTTTGGTATTTACTAAGTTTCAACCAAGTAATAACAAAATGCATTGGATGAATGCATGCATTATTTAATGATGGAAGTTGATGAGCTGGTTATGATTAAATGATTGATACAACATGTATGAAGTTTGTTAAGGATCTACGGCAATGGAAGATCGGCAGAAAGATCTACAACTCAGATTAAACCGCAATACCCTTGCACAAGTTCCAAGAAATGTATGCAAGTTACAAGGTGAGGTAAAACATTTTCAGATCGAAGGATATGTTGAACGTGGTCAAGATTGAAGATCTGATGGCTATGATTGATCATGGGAAATGTGATCAAAGAGATTAAGTGGTTAGCTAATTGTTTATAAATAAGGAACTGTTGATAAACAATGTATGCAGGCAAGTGTAAGCACAGGGATGCTACATAGTGATTACCGACCACAAAAGCTTGAAGACCTATTTGAATAACAGTGTAAGGAGCCCAATAGAGGGACACGATAAGTCGTATGACTAGATTGTATTGAGCAAATAAGAATCTGCTTTAGCATTTTAGATGCAAAGTTGTAGACATACTCATTACTATTATTTATTTGTAAGTGACAAAAAATCTCTTAACCGAGTGGACTTAACAGTCTTATTTGCAAATCCTCTAGCAAGGTGACATTCTGATTCAGTGTTTGAAACCCTTTAATAAGGTCACCTCTAACAAGGTGAAGATCCTAATAGATTTGAGTGAAATCCCTTAACCGGGTCACATCTAGCAATGTGTTTGTAATCTTTAATAGGATTTTCTTTTAAGCGAGTATACTCTAGAAGAGTATATTTATTAGTGGGTCCGAAATCTAATAGTGGTTTTTCCCTATTTGGGTTTCCACGTTAAATCTGGTGTTATGAGTGTTGTTATGGTTATGTGTTCTTAAGCTGGCATGTTTTACAGTTTTGGTTACATATATCTTTTAAAGCTACCAAGGTTGAATCTATTGAATATATTGAAGATTAAGTTTGTATGATTCACCCCCCCTCTCATCTTATTAACAATTGGCATCAAAGCTAACAATTGGTATCAGAGCTAACACTTTGGTCTTCGATAAGGTTAGAGGATTCAAACTCGCATGCATAAGGACCCTAATGCAGTGAAAAATTGCTAGGGTTTCAAATTTATGACACTACATTTAGCCCCCACTTTAGCAGGAGTATAAGCGTATGCCAATACTATCGGTAAAGTACAAGGAAACAATATTGAAAGACTTTCACCATGTGAAGGAGGCAAGATGTGCCAAGCCCCTAGTGGACTTAGGATCTTACGACTTCGATTGACAAAGTAAAAGGGAAGATCAAGAAGGGGATAATGATGACCAGAAGTAGCAAAGTTCCCTTCACTATGAGTCATGAAAGCAAGGATACTAAAGATTACAAAGCAAAATAAAGTTCACTAAGTATTTCTAAGTATCACAAGAAGGAAAATATGAGTGGAGTATATTCTCCCATGTTAAAGTGATCACACGTGCCTTATCAGGAGCTGTTTATTTAAGGTAGGATACACCCAAGAGAAAGAGAAGGAAGGAGCACATTATCACAAGGATTTAGTGCCCAATTAAGTTATAAATCCAAGGATAATGAACACAAAACATGAGGTAGTGTTGCTTTCATGAAGGTCGGTATGTTGTATGATAACTCATCTATATCATGTATGTATATGAATATAACAATCTTAATTCCCCAAAGAAGGACACTACCTTAGAATAAAAGGGTAGAGAGGATGTCTTTTGAGTCAACATGAAAGAGACCAAGAAAAGACCTCAATGCTTTCCATCGTCCCCAACTAGACATTAAGGGGATAATATAAGAATAGGGCTACACATAGAAGAATGGTCACAAAAGAGAAAGAAAGGAGAGAGAGAAAGATCTGCAGTGCTAATATTGCTAATCTAGCACAACATCCGCCTCCCAATCTTGTTGATCACTATTTTGAGAAGGTGAGCATCATGCTAAAGGAGAGACATCGACCACAACAAAGATCGAAACAAGGACTATGCTCATGTTGTAACTCACTTTGTTCAATTCTAGAAGCTAGGATTAGGATTTGTGAAAACTCAATTTATAAATGCTTGTCTATGCCAACATATTCATACTCACTATCAAAAGAATTAGGAGTTGTATTTGCATTATGTATAATATTTTCACCCATTTATTCATCAAAGTTTAGAGAAAGAGGAGCAAGAACACGAATAGGACTAAAACCATCACATGTTTTATGTAACTTATGATTTGGAGATGTAGGTTGAACATATTTCTTAGGAGAAAAGGGAATCATGTCAACTGTCAAAGTCTGAGGAGATTGAATATTTTAAGGGATAACTTCATGAGCTCAAACATGACATCTTCATTAGCATTATCTCACACAATGATTCTATCAAGTCTTTGTGGAAGGCTGAGAAAGAGGAGGAACACTTGAAAAAGTAGGAATGTTTTGCTTCTTGATAGTTGAAGGTTTAGGTTGAGGCCTTTTAGGTTGAACAAGAGGAGAAGCAGGCCTCTTCTCTCGATAAGAGGAAGGAGGTGGAACTATCCCATAGAAAGGAGGAATATTAGGTGTTGGAAGGAGACCAGGTCCATCATGAGGAGAAGGTATAGGTCTAACCTTAGGAAGAATATTGGTGTTCTCCTTAAGAGAAGGTAAAGTCACATTCATAGGTATAGATGGATGATATTTCTTAGGAGGGAGATTAGTTCTATCTAAGAGGGGAAGAACCTTATCTTGAAGAATAATAGGAATTTTAAGTGTTGGAGATCTAGGTTGACTTAACAATAAAATCATATGGTTCTTTCATTTTTGATAAGATTGAAAAAGAGAATTGCTCCTTGATGGAAGAGATTGAAATTGTTTAGGCCAAAAGAGATCAATAGGAACATTGGGGCTTCTTTTGGATGGATAAAATAAGCTATGGTTCACGATTATGATTTCTCCATTGTGAGGAAATTTCAAACTCTTGTGGATTGGAGAAGAAATAGCCTTCATGGAAGATAGCCAAGGATACCCCAACTTCACACAGAATTGCTCAGAAGAAGGTATAATAACAAAGTCAACATCCATGGATTTAGTATGAACTTCAATAGGAAGGGTGATAGAACCAATGGTAGGACAAGAGAAGCCATAAAAAAACTTCACAACCACATTAGAAGCATCATATATTGGTTTATGCAATCATAAAGTGAAAAGATACTCTTCAGTTATGACATTAACCATGCAAGAGGGATAAATCGAGGGACCACGGCAAGGGATATCCTTAACCATAGAGGTGAATTCTTCAAACGAGAGAGAATTGGGCACAATCTCAATAACGTTAGAGGTATGAGATGGCAAGGGACCAGTGAAAATATTAATATTTTGATTAAGAGGAGCTACTAATTTATTCCCTTTATCATTCACACCTACGACATATATAGTATTATTATCAGTCAAGTCTTGAATCTTATTTTTCAATGGAAACATTTCTCAGTATCGTTACCAGGTTGACAATGAAATTGACAAAAGGAATTGTTATCAAAATAAGGGGATACAAGTTTGTAAGGATCAATTTATTTTATAGGAGGAAGTTTGATAACATTTATGTGCAACAACTGAGACATAATACTATGTAGAGATTCATTCAAGGAAGTAAATTGTCTTTCTATTTGGAAGAATTTAGAAATAGAAGGAATGCCTATTGTAGCATTTAGATGGTTGTTGTTGATTGGAGCATTGAACTTGATGAAAGTTTTTGTTGGTTTGAACTTCACAAACGGTTGTTGAACACTCTGCCCCTTATCACTCGGAGCCATAGGAGTGGATTGCTCCATTTGACTCACAACCAGTTGATAATTGTGGAGTATTGCACACAACTGTGGAAATGAAGTAAACTCAAGCACTAGAGGGAAATTTTGAATTTTGAATTGTGGAACAAAGCTTACAAAATTGGTTAATGCAAAATTTAAGAAAATAGTGATTAAACAATTTCAACTTTGTTGGAGAAAGGGAATGACACAATTTCCAAAAATGAAACGAAATTGGAATTGTAAAATTAGGGCCAAGGAATACCAATTAATTTTTAAATCAAATTTTTTAAAATTAGGGCAGACTATAATTAACCTCTTAATTTAAAAAAAAATCTTGAAAGTTGAAATGTTGAATTTTGAAGGTATTTTCGATTCTAGAGGATAAAAAATTTATAAAATCAGCAAATCTTCTAGATTTAGGCTAGTAAATACAATCATATCTATCTCCTAAAATTTCAGAAAAAAAAGTCGAGGACCATGGAGGGAACGCACATGGTTCGACCAACTTTTTTTGAAATTTTCAGGGACGGATATTACGATGATTTCAAAACTAACCCCAAAACATTAGTGAATTTTATGACCTATAGATGGGCAAAATGAAGGCGCAAATGTGAAAATAGGACCCTATTAGGGTTTTGAATAAAAAGAGGACTTGAATTTCAATTTTGAAAATGGTCAAACCTAATGGATAGGGACACCTTGGAAAATGTTTAGAAATCTGAATGTAAATGAAATTGATTTGAAATTCACACAAATTACAATTAATTTTAAAAATTAGGGTTTAATGACCTAACCACTTAATTTTGAAATTTAAATTTTAGGAAGAAGGGGGGAAATTGAAAATTTGAATTGTAGGATTACAGACAAATTTGAGAACAATCAGAAATCTGAAAATTAAATGAAAATCCAATTTTTGCACAAGTTCAAGATAATTTTTGGCAAATTAGGGTTTTGACAAGTAACCTCTTAATATTGGAAATTTTATTTGCAGAACAAGACAAGGAGGAAATTGAATTTTACAAACAAAACAATCTTCAGATCTAAGATAACCACAAGCAATTTTTAAAAAATCACAAGTTCAATTTTAATTATAAAAACTAGGGTTTTTAATGATTTAACCACTAAGTTTCCAGAAATTTGAAACTTGTAAATGAAACATATGCAATGTTGTTCCAAGGAAAGCATGCAAGACATCGGTTTCACCAAATGTAATGGTGGAAAAAGGGTGAATGATAGATCAAGAAGGAAACTACCCTTTCCCTTAGAGAGTGATGAGAGTTTCACTATTGATTACCCTTCAAACACTTTTCACCATGTTACATTAGGAAGAGGAGAGGATGATTTACTAGATTCAATCTCTCCACACAAATATGTTAGATTGAATTATGAATGAATTGGGAATGTTAAGTTGATCCCCTTTTCCTTGTTTCAAATGGAAAGGAAATTGATTGAATTGTGTAGTGCAAAAATGACAAAGAACTGATTATAACTTGAGATCAGAATATGAGATGAAGTTGTGCACCTGGATCTGATAGTAATATGTCATGACGAAGTCGTCCTACGAATTTGACGAAAAGTTGTCTGTACCGTGGTGGGAACATACACGGTCCTCCAAAAAATCTGTGAAACAAAAGGGGTTTTTCTGCCTCTACAAATGAAGCCCGAATCTGAAAGTATAGCTACGCACCTGTATCCTACACACAACAAAGAGAGGAAAATGGGTTGGGATTGGAGGTTTTCCTTTAGGTCAAACCCCAGTTTTGTAATTAACCAAGTAATGAAAGAAAGTACTTGCAAGTAGTTGTAAATGAAAGACTAAATTGTAAATCACCTCAAGGGAGGTTTTAGTAGCAATGTTGATAGAAATGTTTGTGTGAAATTGTATGTTTAAATCAATCTCCTCTTCAATGGTTGAATCTTTGACTTGAATGCAACACCTAGCTTTGAAGGGAGACTTGAGAATGCTCAATGATAGAAAAGAATGTTTGAATACTTGAATTATCTTGAATGCTTGATCTCATGTAAAATTCCACCCATCCAACTAATGAAAATGAGAGGAAGAATTCCCCATTAAATACATGTTAGTGGATTTGATTTTCATCGCTGGTCGACATTGGGGGAGTTTCTCGCCCGATGCACCACCAACAATGCAACCCTAGGAAGGGTCCTACCCCATAATAGGGTAGGGACAAGGGTGCCATGACCCTATTGAAGGTGGGATAGTGGCACCATGCCCCTTTCCTACCCCTTTGTCTAAGGTAGAGTGCGGGCAGGGTGATGCAGAGGCTAATGAAGAAGTTGTTTTTGAGGGATGAGCAATCTTTGGTCTCCGATCGGGCTATAGAATTCAAACTCACGTGTATGAGGACCCTAATGCAGTCAACAATTGCTAGGGTTGCAATTTTATGACACTACAATTTTAATAAAAGAAAGGCATATAGATGTTATAACAAGATATTGTAGAGAATTGTGGAGAGCGCTAATGTCAAGGTGGATGAGCTGAATAAAAGTCAAATTAGTGTTTATGAGAAAGAATCGGTAGTGGAAATGATCATAACTAAATTGGTAACACCTTTATCAGAATAGAATGTTGAACCAGTTACTCCGGAAGTATCAGAAAATTCAATAGTAACTGAAGAACCGGAAAGAGGAACAGAGAATCAGAAGACTCCTAGGTATGGAAGGATGAATCATTCAGAAGATCAGATCATTGAGGATAAAAACAATGGAGTGATGACAAGAAGGATATTGGCAACTAATGAGGTATGTTTAATTTCTCAAGTTGAACCGGTATCAGTAATTGAAGCATGTAAAGATGAATGTTGGATGAAAGCTATGGAAGAAGAATTAGATCGAATAGAGAAAAATAACACATGGATTTTAGTTCCTTGACCTAAAAATAAGAATGTTATTGGAACTAATGGGTATTTAGGAATAAACTAAATGAAGATGGTCAAGTTGTAAGGAATAAAGATAGACTGGTTTGTAAAGGATATTCTCAAAAGGAAGGAATTGATTATGGTGAAACTTGTGCACCTGTATCTAGGATTGAAGCAATACGATAATTTCTTGCCTATGCTACACATAAAAACTACAAGGTTTATCAGATGGATGTTAAGTGTGCCTTTCTGAATGGGGAGCTTGATGAGGGAGTTTATATTGAGCAACCTAATAGTTTTTTTCTTTTAGATGATAAAAACATGGTTTACGAGTTAAATAAAGCCTTATATGGATTGAAACAGGCACCTAGATCTTGGTATGCAAGGTTAGATAAGTATTTTATGAAGCTTGGTTTTACTAAAGGTAATGCTGATAGTAATCTATATTATAAAGTCACTGATGATGATATACTGATTATTGATTTTTTTGTTGATGACATCATTTTTGGAGGTGAAGATAAGTTATGCATGGAATTTTCAATAAATATGGAGAAATAATTTGAAATGTCTATGATTGGGGAAATGAAATTTTTCTTACGTTTGCAGATTACTCAGACTGATAAAGGTATTTTCATCTATCAAACTAAGCATTCTAGGGAATTGTTGAAGAAATTTGGTATGGTAGACTCTAAACCAGTCAATACTCCTATGATTACAAGTGAGAAATTGACAAGGAGGGAAGAATCTGCATTGGTAAATCCTACAAGATACTAGTCTATGATTGGAGGTATGCTATAATTGACTCAGAATAGGCCTAATATAATGAATGATGTTCGCATTGCATCAAGATATCAAAGTGATCCTAGAGAAAATCATGAGAGTGCGGTGAAAAGAATTTTTAGATACTTGCAAGGTACATCTGAATATGATTTGTGGTACCCTAAGGATGATGACTTTACTTTATGTGTATATACAAATACAGATTGTGCAGGTGATGTTGATGACCAAAAAAGTACTTTCAGTGGAGCTTTCTTTCTTCGAAAGAAGTTAGTTTCATGGATCAACAAGAAACAATCATGTACTTTTTTATCTACTATTGAGGCTGAGAATGTTGCTGTTGCTACTAACTATACACAAGTTCTATGGATGAAGCAAATGTTGAAGGACATTAAAGTACATTGCATTGGACTAAAACTTATTCATTGTAATTACTCTGTTGCTATAGACATATCAAAGAATATGGTATTTCACTCTAAGACAAAGCACATATCTATCAAGTATAACTTTTTGAAGGAGACGGTGGAAGAAAATGAGATTAGACTAGTTTATGTGAACACTAAAGAGTAGATTGCAGATATTTTCACTAAACCTTTTCCCAAAGAATCATTTTAGTACCTCAGAGACAAATTAAGGGTTTCTGCACCTCAGACAAAGAACTGATTGGTGCTATTTTGCATCAGTTTGGTATGAATTATCAAAGATATTAATCATTCCAGATTGATGGTGATGCTATTTCTCAGGGGGAGTAGTTATCCTTGTGATTCAGTGGTTGATGTTTTTGCTTTGATATTTTTGTCAGATTTATGGCATTGATGCCAAAGGTGGAGAGATATTCATGTGAAAAAATTAAGGGATATACACATAAGGGGGAGAAATTTGTAGAACTTAATTGTGATATCATTTACAAGGAGAGTATGGATCAAAACTTCATTGCTATATTCTTTGTGGGAGATTTGTTTGGCATTTCTTGGCACATGGATGTTTTTCATATTTAGTCTTGGCATCAATTCCAAAGGGGGAGATTGTTGGCCATTAGAAGGAATTGATCATGTATTACATTGATGTTTTGTCATTGATGTCAACACTAGTTGTTTTGGTAGTTTTATTGGTATCCTTCTAGTCCCGGTAAGTTATTTGGTTTCTGGTTGGATTAGATCATGATAATATGGTATGCTCTGATATGTTTGGGTTATGGAATTGGCTTATTCATGCTACTCAGATTATTGTTTAGGCAAATGGTTTTGATTTGGTAATTGGATGCTATCCTATATGCTGGCAAGCTTGGTTTGTTGTTCTGGTGAGGGTTTCACTGACAAAGCTTTGTTGAATATTTTTGATGATATGCATAAGTGGTGTTGGTGCGGCTTCTAGTAGAGATTCAAGACGTTGATGGTGATCATTTTTCAGACTTGGTTGATTAGGATCATTGCTTTATCATGTGGACCTAAATTGGTTACTGGTTTATCTAGTTTATGAACCGACTTAATGTAATGTGTTGATTGGACTTCTCTATGCATTTCTGAGATCTCTTATGGGTTGGATATTATTTGTTTGGTCTCAGGCCAACATGTTTTGTAATTATGTAATTGTTTTCTTATCTGGTGGCCTACCTTATTGTTTGTGGTTGAGGGTTTGTATGTATATGATGTAATATTTCATTGTAGATCATGGAAAAATATATGTGAGGATGAAATGGATATGTAAGGAGTTAATAATGTAATAATAATTCATGCAGAGGATTTGGTCAACCATTGGTGATCGAGTTGGATTTATGTAAGAGGATTTAGTCCTCTGGTATTGAGCTTAACCAAAACTGTATTCATACATAGGAGATGATATCATTGTCCTTCATTCCTTCTTCCCGATTGTAGTCTAGATTTGTATGTTGTCAGTAAGGCTCCTTTTGTGATGAGCAGCATTCTCTAGGTTGTTGGCCTTCCTGCAAGTGCAGCCCCTCATTTGTAATCACATACTAGAGAAGTATTATCTGACTGTGGGTAGGCTTCCCACCGTGGTTTTTCCCTTTATGGGGTTTTCCACGTACAAATCTTGGTGTCATGTGGATGGTATTTATTCTCTAATTATTGCTTATGCTTAATTTTTATATTTTCTATTTCGGTAATTGGTTTATGCATTCCGATATTGATCTTTTGGGTTCTGGTATTAAAGTTTTAATTGCTTAAGGTTTTTATAATTTGGTGACAACTGAATTGCCCCCCTCTTAGTTGTCTTATGATTATTTGAATTTTCTAACATTTTGTTCTGGTGAGTTCAACTCATTCTATGAGATGCATCGAATTAGAAGATAATTATCAACTCCTAGAACCTCATAGAAAAATGGAGTTGTTGAGAGGAAGAACAAAACTATTTTGGATGTTGCAAGAACTATGCTGATTGAAGGAAATGTTCCAAAGATCTACTGGAGAGAATCTATTAGCATTGTTGTTTACACATTCAAAAGAGTTCACATGAAAGGTGATACCAGTAAGACCCCTCATGAGTTATGGTTTGGTCATGTTCCTTGTGTAAGATATTTCATAGTATTTAGTAGCAAATGTTATATCAAGAGAGATGATGATATAGTAAAGTTTGATTCTAGAAGTGATGAAGGTATCTTCTTGGGATATTCAACTAAGAGCAAATCCTACTAGTGCTATAATAAGAGACTGAGAAAGATAGTTTAAAGTGAAAATGTGAAGGTGCATGGGAACCTTGGGAGGGAGATCAGAGCATACGGTTATGATGATGGCCAACATGTTCTTTTGGCTCCTATTCAACCTAAGGAACCTAAATTGAATGATCTGGTAGAGACTATTAATTTGGGTGTTGCTGCTATCGATGAAGATGTTTAGGAACCTGAGAATCAGAACAAACAGAACACTCTGAGGTATGTAAGATTGAATCATTTTGAAAATTAGATTATTGGTGATAATAATGAGGGGGTAATGGCTAGAAGATGGTTAGCTACTGAAGAAGTATGTTTGATTTCTAAAGTTAACCTAAAGTAATGGTAGGATGAAAGAACAAGGATCTAGTGAACCACTGAGAGGGGGGGGGTGAATCAGTAGATGGAAAAACTAATAATAACTTTCACCAATCTCACAAACAACTTCTCAAAGAAAACTTACAACTATGAATGCAATATCATTGTGAAGTTACACCAGTTGTTTGTTACAATAGATTAACAGTAAACAACTTCAAACTCATAAACATCCAAATACTTATACTGACATAAGTAAAACTTCATGTCATATTGTTGTTGGTTATCATGACTAATGAAAGTGGATTAAGTAGTTAAGAAAATCAACCATAGAAAAAATAACCACAAAAACATTTTTGACATGGAATCTCAAATGGGAAAAACCACGGTGAGATGAGACTCACAAGATAACTATCTGAACTCTTCTGGAGTTCACCTTGTTAGGAGCCAAGCCTATTAAAGCTTTACAAAAAGTCGTGTTAATAACAGATCCTTTAAGGGACCACCTTGTTAAGGGATTGACTATAATTCCTTGTTAGAAGTAATACCCTATGAGGAGTAACCTCAGTGGAGGATTTGAATTCCAAGCTAATGGACCACCTGGTTAGAGGATTTAACACCAATCTTGTTAGAGGTTACCTGGTTAAGGGATTTTACTATTGTGGTTGTTAGATAACAATAGGGGTTTGCTAATTTGTTTGAATAACACTACACTTGCTTGTTCGGATCCTTTTCATACTCCTATCTGCCTTTATACAAACTACAGATATATCATCTAGTTCGGCAACCACACACTCAACTGAAACTTTGCCAACTCTTAAAATAAAAAAACTCATCGACCTTATAAACAAATCAATTAGGTTGGTACCACAACAAAAACCTAATTCTCTCATAGAGATTACAAACAAGTTAGTTCAAGTATGACCGTTTCATTACATAACAATTTTTACACATCATTCAAGAAAGCCTCGACCGCTCCTTGATCACTGCTTCATTGAACTCAGTAACTCATCATGCGCTTTGCATTACATGTAATATACTTGCTCATTCCCTAGACAAAAACCATTACCTTAATGCGCCAAAAACACTTTGAAACTCTCTTCATACAATAAGCATACGTGTCATAATCATTACCGTTCATCATCAAATCATAAACCAATACAACCAATTCACCAAACTTAATCGGTTAGGATTTATCAAATCAACAGGTAGGGTTTACAGGTTCAACTCTCCAAACCTAGCAATACCAGTTCATGCCACAAACTTACCTACCAGTTATAGTTTCCTTCACTAGCTCTTTCTACCAGTTGCAAAACAACATTACAACAATATCATTACCAGTTAATTGACATTAATGACAACATAACATATCATTAATGCAATCTTCATGCAAATACCAACAATCTCCCCCTTTGGCATTGATGAAAATACAAATATCAATACCATTGATTGTTGTGATAGTGAATAGGAATCCTGGTTCACATTTTACCATGTACTCTCCTTGTCTTCAACATATTGCTGGCTATACATCTTGCTTCTATCAATCATAAAATTCATCTCCCAAAAATCACATAGTTCTTCTCCCTCTTTGATAACAATGCCAAATTGAAAGTAAAACATGCAATGTCAAATTTCACTATTCAGCATCAACAACCTACAACTTGATGCTCCCCCTATGGAATAGCTCTACTTCTACACTAATCTTGCTATGAAATTCTGCAAGTAGCTCCGGGACTGATGTACTCTACATCATGCTTAGTTCACCTCACAAAGGGGTACAACCCCTATCTAACTTCTAAGATACTCAAAAGTAGTCTTAGGAAGAGGTTTAGTAAATATATCTACAAGCTTCTCCTTGGTAGAAACATGCTCCAAGATCACATCTTTACTCTGTATATTTTCCCTCAAGAAATGATACTTCAATTCAATATGTTTGGTTTGTGCATGCAAAATAGGGTTCTTGGAAATATTTATGGCATTGGTATTGTCACATAAGATCTTTACAGGTTCTGTAAACCTCATCTTGAAACCTTCCAAAATGTGCCTCATCCAGATAGCATGGGTAAAATTCATATAAGTTGCAACATACTCAACTTTAGTAGTAGACTGTGATATACAACTCTGCCTCTTGCTACTCCATGAAACAAGTATTCATACAAGAAAGAATTCTCCACCGGTTGTGATTTTCTTATGATCAACATTACCTGCCCAGTTTGCATCTGTATACACCTTCAAGTCAAAGTTTCCTTCATATGGATACCATAATCCATAGTCAACAGTACCTTTCAAATATCTGAAAATCCTCTTGGTTGATATCAAATGTGTTTCTTTTGCATTCTTCTAAAATATAGCAACTAGACCAACTACATGAGATATATCCAGTCTGTTGTGAACAACATGGTGCAATTTTCCAATCATTGACTTGTACTCTGTTGAACACAAAGTACTACTGAGAGGGGCATGAATTAGTGGTTCCTGAATCTTTTTGACTTTCAAATCAACTTTAGAATACTAGTTAACCACTCAATCTCTAAGAAACCAAACTAGTAAAGCAAAAAGGAAAACTAAAGAGATCAAACATACAAATGCAACTCACAACACCAGGTATACGAGGAAAACCCAATATGGGAAAAACCTCGGTGAGAAATACTACTAGAAACTTCTGCTCCAATTCAGCCTCACAAGAAAACCATCAATGTACAAAGATTTAGGACACCAACCCAAAAAGAGCCAATCCCTTCTTCCTATAGTTTCTCATTTATTTTCCTTTAAGTGGTGTATCTTATTTGTACTCTCCTTCACATGATGTTTATATTCCTAGAGATGATATTGTGTTTAACAACCCATGATACAATATCATTGATGGATGTTTCATTATTTCATGATACTTTGATTCTTGTTGTTCCTAATGCATATATTATTAGAGAATCAATGCTAAATACATTTGTGGGTTAGGTCAACTTACTGATGTATATTAAAATACTAATTGAATACAATTAAGGCTTCTTGTTGCAAATAAATTCTACAACTCTTTGATCAAATAACTCACTGTTGGTTGACAGTGTTTTCTCCTCCACTGAATGTCACACTATCGGTTGTGAGATTGCTTTCTCTGATTCTTGGCCTATGTTATCTTTCTCTCCCTTTCTCACATAGTCTTTGAACACTCTGTGTCATACTTGGATGTTGCCTACTCTACTAGATCTTGTTGGTTGGGCTCAAATGCAAAACTATAGTTATGTTGGTAGAATCCTCTCACCGGTATGCTTTCTCACATACACTGCAACTATTTCTGAGGCTATCAAATTCTTCTCTTTTACTAACTCTCTCTCTTTTGTGTTTCTCTTCTTAGTAGCATCAAAAACCTCAGATTCAAGCTCTACTCTTTTATCCATGATTTCCTGCCAGAAAGCAATTCAAACTTTGGAGTGGTTAGGGTTTCCTCTTCTCGACACAATCTTATTGAGATCCAATCCAACCTATCTTAGATCGATCACTTGTCCTTCCAAGATGCATTTGTATCCATTTTTCATTATTCAATCCATATTTGCTAAAAATAGCAATCTAAAATAAGATCTCCTACCTTGAAATCCGTCGACACGTAAAATTCTTGAGCTGTTTCCTTTTCGAGGTCTTCCTAAATCAGATTTCCTTTGAATTGATCTAAGCACCAACTACTCCCTAATATTCCTCTATCATTGTTTCTTCCTCAAGCTGCAATGGTCAAATACAATCCCATGATTTGTGGTTGTTTCATTAATGGCGATTATCTTTTTCAATGACCCTATCAATGGGGCTTCACCGACCACAACATGTTTGCCACCTCTACTCCACATGGCATCACAATGACCAAGACGTGGCCCACCAACTCATAGTTAGTCCAGCAAGCTCATACCGATTCATTCCTTTTCTTGTAGAGTACACTATAACGGTAACACATCTTCACCTCTAGTGGTTTGTGACAACTTTCACATTCTATCTCTTCATCATAAATAAGCAACCAACCTTCAGATTGATTTGTACCTTACCGACAGGACTTAAATATTTCTTCTCACACTCATGTGAATATCCATCATGCCGGTTGAGATCAATGGCAACTTAATGCCAAAGATCCAATAATCACCCCCTTTGGCACTGATGTCAACTTCTCAAAAGACACACTATACCAGTACATTTCTTCCCCTTTGACACAATGAAAAAGGGTACTATGCACTCCCCCTTTGATCCATACCAAGCTTTCCCTTTGACTACTATCAGCTCCCCATGAACCTTGTAAAGCCTTCCTAGACAAATGACACAACTCCCAACTTGTGTCAGAGGTACTCAAAAGTGCTTACTGGTAATGGTTTGGTGAAAATGTATGCTACTTGTTCGCCAGTAGGAACATAATCCATCCTTACCTCCTATCCTTCAACCTTCTCTCTGAGAAAGTGATACTTGATAGCAATGTGCTTTGTTCTGGAATGCACAACTATATTCTTTGCTATGTTGATTGCACTTGAATTGTCACACCTAATGAGAATAGGATTAGTGATGTCCACTTGTATGTCTTTGAGAGTGCTTCATCCAAATCACCTGAGAGTAGCATGTAGCAACAACAATGTATCTAGCTTCAGCAGTAGATAGAGAGACTGAGTCTTGCTTCTTGCTATGCCATGAGACTAATCGGTCACCTAGAAAGAATGCACCACCACTTGTGCTCTTTAGATCATCAATGCAGCCTACCCAATCAACATCAGTGTATGCTTCTAAGATAAAATCCTCTTGTTTAGGATACCACAAACCATAGCTGAGTGTCCCTTGTAGGTACCTAAAAATTCTGCTAATAGCATTCATATGTGACTACTTTGGTGCAGCTTGGAATCTGTCGACCATGCATATTGCCTGAACTATATCTAGTCTTGAAGTAGTTAGATATAATAGACTGCCTATCATGGATCTATACAGAGTTTGATCCACCACTGGTGATTCATTATTCTTTCTCAATTTGTTGTTAGTCACCTGTTTACAATCTTTTAGTTGGAATTTTTTCAACATCTCCTTTGCATACTTGATTTGTGAGATAAAGATTTCTTTATCTTGTTGTAGTATCTACAAACCAAGGAAGTAAGTCAATTCACCAAGCATTGACATCTCAAATTTTGACTGCATCTAATCAGCAAATTCCTTGCAGAGGGTGTCCTTGTTTCCTCCAATGATAATTTCATCTGCATACACAATCACAAGATTCATGTGGCTCCCATCTTTCTTAATGTACAAATTGCTATCAATAATTCCATTTTTGAATCAATTCTCCTTTAGGTACTGATCTAATCTTGAATAACATGCTCTAGGAGCTTTCTTTAGACCATACAAGGCCTTCTTCAACTGGCACACAAATGTCTCATCATTATATAGCAGAAACCCTTCTGGTTAGTCCATATATACTTCTTCTTCCAAATTTTCATTTAGAAAGGCAGATTTTACATCCATTTGGTATACCTTATAGCCCTTGTAGAAATATTAGGCTAGAAACATTCTAATTGCTTCTAATCTAGCTATCGGTGCAAATGTTTCTTCAAAGTCAATCCCCTCTACCTGAGAGTATCCTTTGCACACTAGTATGTATTTATGCCTAACAATATTACCTTCTTCATTCATCTTGTTCTGATAGACCCATTTAGTGCCAATGATGTTCTTATCTTCCGGTCTAGGGACTAATTCCCAAGTCTTCTTCTTCTCAATCTATTGCAGTTCTTCTTCCATGGCATCCATCCATTCTTGTCTTTTGCTAGCCTCATTGAATGTTTTAGGTTCCACTTCAGTCATGAGACATTGGTTGACTTGTTCATCATTCCGAGCAAGTCTTCTTCTAGTCTACACACCATCACTCTTATTTCCCAGAATTTCTTCTTCCGGGAGATTTAGTTGTACATACCAGTTGGGGGCCTTCTTGGATGCTACCTCTGGTTCAGTATCTGACTAAACTTCATCATCTTCATCACCCGAGTTGTCATACCAGTTAATATGTGGTTGACATTCTTTGTACATATCTTCATCAACTTTTACATGCACACTCTCAACAAATCTCCTTATTCTTTTATTATAGCATATGTAGACCTTGTTGTTAGATGAGTAACCAAGGAAGATTCCTTCATCACTCCTGGAGTCAAAACCTCCTAGACCATCCATATCTTTCTTGATAAATCACTTGATTCCAAATACTTTGAAGTATTTGACTGATGGCTTCCAGTCATACCACAACTTATTAGGTGTAATTTTGTTGTTTGTTCTTAATTGAACCTAGTTTAAGGCATATGTAGATGTATGAACAACTTCTTTCCAATATGTGTCCGATAGACTTGCCTCATTTAACATGGTTCTTTCCATCTCCTTGACTCTCCTATTCTTCCTTTCTACCACACAATTTTTCTATGGTGTCCTAGGAGAAGAATCTTGCCTTCTTATTATATGTTTTTCATAATAATCTTCAAATTCATTTGATGTAAACTCTCTACCCCTATCTGATCTTAGGCACTTTAACCTATACCCACTTTCTTTTTCAACTATCTTTTGAAAGATCTTGAATATTTCAAATGCTTCTAATTTGTCTTGCAGAAAGGTGACCCATATCATTCTTGAGTAGTCATCAATGAAGAGCATAAAATATCTTTCACCTGCAAGTGCTCTTGTCCTAGTTAGACCACACATATTTATATGAACCATTTCAAGTGGTCTTGAGGTGTTGTGCTCTTTTGTCCTGAAGGTTACTTTAGTTTTCTTACCTTTAACACATTCATCACAAAATATGTTTATCGGTTTGATGATAGGTGGAATATTCCTCACATACCCCTTTTTGCTTACTGCAACTAGGTTATCAAAATTTATGTTTCATATTCTTTGGTGCCATAGCCAACTTTCATCTACTTATCCTAACATACATTGGGACTCATAGCATTCCTTCATATTATAAATATTTCCATCTATTCTCTTTCCTTTTGCTACAACTTTACCGGTATTGTCTTTCTTTATCTGGCAACCGGTTGAGTCAAAGGTGAATTTGTAACCTTTGTCACACATCTGACTTGCACTCAATAGGTTGTGCTTTAGGTCTTCCACATAATACACATCATGTGCCTTTAGTTTTCCATGAATTCTTAGACTTCCTTTTCCCTTTATTTTGATGGAAGAATTGTCTCCAAGCCTTACTGATTCACCATTCTAGTCTTCAATTTTAATGAGTTTCTTTTTGTCACCAATCATGTGGTTTGAAAAACCACTATCTACTACCCATAGATTTTTCCTTTCAGCATGTAAGGCAGTCTGTACTAGGAGACTTGATTTTTCCTTTTCCTTTTCTTTCTCAACCCAAACAGGTTTGGTCTCCTTCTTCTTGTTAGCTGCTATATTGAGCTCGGGTTTAGTTATCGTCTCTTGATCCATATTTGTCTTCTTCTGATTGATCTTCCAGTTTCTACAAAACTTTGCTATGTGTCCAAACCCTTGACAGTTATAGCATTTTATATTTTCATTTAAGGGAACATCCTTAAAATTATTGTAGGGTACTAGTTTATTCTTTCTACAATCAAAACTCTTATGACCATATTCATTGCACTATAATAGGGAAAATTCATATCCCAAAGTGCATTAAATGGATTTCTACTTTCATAACTCTTGAAGGGTTGATTGATTAGTCTACAGTCAGCTATTCTATGCCAAAATTTGTTACATTGGTAACAATAACCATGAAAGTTTGGAACATATTGGTTCGGTTGTCCTGGTCCTTAATGGAGCTGCCTCATTGGGGGTCTTCCCTTCATGTTGTTGAGTCTAGTGAATCCTTCATGGTCAATTCTTGCATTTCTCCTTGGATCTGCATGTTGGTACAAGAAGTGTGGCCTCCGCTTCATTATTGTATATCGATTTGAGTGACAGTTTCCAACAGCATCCGCATATGTCTTTTTGTTGGTATCCTTGCCTATATTGAATGTCTTCTTTTCTTCACCTTTAATTGGAGAAGTGAGCATTATTTCTTTGCCAAATTTATCTTTGTGGGTTTAACTTTGACCTTCTTCAAAGCCTAAGTCACTGGTGTCTTTGGATTGCTTCTGCTTGGTCAACATCTTATCTAAGGCCTCAGTGTTACCTTCATACTTGCTCCTTATTTTTATGTCTTCCTTACTTTCTTCAAGCTCCTTCTGAGCTTTATTATTTCTACTTCCAACTCTTGATGCTTCTTTTCTTTGTTTGTCAGATCAGAGGCTGTAGCTTCACATATCCTTTTAGTTTCTTCCAACTGCAATTTCAAGTCAGATATAACTTGACTGGACTCATCCAGGGATTGCTTCAAGAGATCTTGTTCATCTACTAGAACAAGCTTAACCCTCTTGAGTTCTCTTCTTGTTTTAATCAATTCTTCAAGAGCACTGATAATATCACCCTCCAAGTCCACTTCAGCTTCAATATCCACCTCTTCCTCATTTTCATCAACTGGTTCTCCAAGTGCCATGAAGAGATTTCCTTTTCTGACATTCTCATGGTAATCATCTTTAGATGCATTTTCTTCATCTTTTGTGTCATCCTCAATAGTACATAGGCTGTTTGGATTCTAGTAGCCTCTCCTTCCTTGTCGATTGGTGTTTCTTTCTCTTATCTTTGCCAGCAGATTTCCTGAACTCTCTTGACTCATCTCCACCAGTTTCCTTGTGGGGGCATTTTGTAGCAACATGTCCAACCTTACAACAGTTGAAACATTTAAGTGGTAGCTTTCCTTTATATAGTCTAGGTCCTATCTTGAGCTTCCTAACAAATTTTGCTACTTCAGCATCAAAGTCTTCACTAGATTCTTTATGAGAAGTTTCTTCTTTGCCCCTTTTGGTGATGTTGAATGCTGCTTCTTTTCTTAAGGAAGTATCATCGATTTTTCTCATCTCATAGGTTGTTAGTGAACAAAATAACTCATCCATTGCAAATGTCTTAAAATCCTTATCTTCTTCTGTGGCAGACACCTTAGTATCATACTTGGGTGTGAGAGATCTAAGAACCTTCTTGACAAGAGTCTCATCTGCAATCTCTTCACTGAGTCTTCTGATGGTATTCACAGTTTCATCAAGTTTGTGAAGATAATCTGCAACCTTTTCATCATCTTTCATCCTGATACTTTCAATTTGACCCCTTAGTGCTTACATCTTGGCCTCCTTTACTTTTGCATCTCCTTCAAACAACCTCTGTAGTTTATCCCAAGTCTCCTTGGCTGATACATAGTGCATGACTTTTACAAACTCATTATCAAATAGCCCACTCAAGATAGCATGGTTGGCCTTGGCATTGTTCTCATACTTCTTTTTGGCATCCAGATCAATGGGAGGAACACTAGGGACATCATATCCATTCTTGATAGACATCCACACATCAAAACCTAGAGAGGAAATATAGGTCTCCATTCTTCTGCTCCAGAAGGCAGAGTTAGATCCATCAAACATGGGGGCTTTGGAGGAAGTAGACTCATTTCTTGCCATTGTGTTTAAAGTCTAGAATCTACCCAAGGTTTAAAGATAACTGGGAACCTATGCTCTGATACCGATTGTTAAACACAGAGTACCACTAAGAGGGGGGTGAATCAGTGGTTCCTAAATCTTTTTAACTTTCAAATAAACTTCAAAATATTAGTTAACCACTCAATCTCTAAGCAACCAAACTAGTAAAGCAAAAAGGAAAAATAAAGAGATCAAACACACAAATGCAACTCACAACACCAAGTATACGAGGAAAATACAATATGGGAAAAACCTCTGTGAGAAATGCTGCTAGAAACTACTGCTCCAATGCTGGCATTGTTCTCATACTTCTTTTTGGCATCCAGATTAGTGGGAGGAACACTAGGGACATCATATCCATTCTTGACAAACATCCACACATCAAAACCTAGAGAGGAAATATAGGTCTCCATTCTTCTACTCTAGAAGGAATAGTTAGATCCATCAAACATGGGGGCTTTGGAGGAAGAAGACTCATTTCTTGCCATTGTGTTTAAAGTCTAGAATCTACCCAAGGTTTAAAGATAACCAGGAACCTATGCTCTGATACCGATTGTTGAACATAGAGTACCACTGAGAGGGGGGTGAATCAGTGGTTCCTAAATCTTTTTTACTTTCAAATAAACTTCAAAATATTAGTTAACCACTCAATCTCTAAGAAACCAAACTAGTAAAGCAAAAAGGAAAACTAAAGAGATCAAACACACAAATGCAACTCATAACACCAGGTATACGAGGAAAATACAATATGGGAAAAACGTTGATGAGAAATGCTGCTAGAAACTACTACTCCAATACAGCCTCACAAGAAAAACACTAGGTTACAAATATTTAGGGCACCAACCTAAGGAGCACCAACCCCTGCACCAAGCTTCAACTTGGTGATGTATATTTAAATTCTAATTGAATATAATTAAGGCTTCTTGTTGCAAATGAATTCTGTAACTCTTTTCTCCTCCACTGAATCTCACACTATCGCTTGTGAGATTAATTTCTCTGATTCTCAGCCTCTATTATCTTTCTCTCCCTTTCTCACATAGTCTCACAACACTCTATGTCACACTTGGATGATGCCTGCTCTATCAGACCTTGCTGATTGGGCTCAAATGCAAAACTATAGTTATGCTAGTATAATCCTCTCATTGGTATGCTTGCTCACATACACTGTAACTATTTTTGAGGCTATTAAATTCTTCTCTTTTACTAAAACTCTCTCTTTTCTCTTTCTCTTCTCAGCAACATAAAAAACCTTTGATTTGAGCTCTACTCTTTTTATCCATGATTTCCCGCAAGAAAGCAAATCAAAATTTGGAGCGGTTAGGGTTTCCTCTTACTAACACAATCTTCATGAGATCCAATCCAACTTGTCTTAGATTGATCACTTGTCCTTCAAAGATGCATTTGTATGCAGTTTTCATTATCCAATCCATATTTGCTAAAAATAGCATTCTCAAATAAGATCTCCTGGCTTGAAATCCATCAACATGTAAAACGCTTCAGCTGTTTCCTTTTTGAGGTCTTCCTGAATAAGATTTTCATTGCATTGATACAGGTGAAAACTACTCCCTTGTCTTCCTTTGTCATTTTTTCTTCCTCGAGCAGCAACGGTCAGATGCAATCTCATGATTTGTGGTTGTTTCATTAATGGTAATTATCTGTTTCAACAAACCTGTTGTTGGGGCTTCATCGACCACAACATGTTTGCCACCTCTCCTCCACATGGCATCACAATGATCAATACATGGCCCACCAACTCACAGTCAGTCCAGCAAGCTCATACTGATACATTCCTTTGCCAGTAGAACTTTCTTCTTCGGTTGACTAGTAGAGCACACTATACTAGTAACACATATTCACCTCTAGTGGTTTGTGACAACTTTCACATTCTACCTCTTCATCATAAACAAGTAACCAACCTTTAGACTGATGTGTACCTTATCAATAGGCCTTCATTGTTTCTTCTCACACTCATGTGAATATCCATCATGCTAATTGACATCAATGACAACTTAATGCCAAAAAGCCAACATACTGCTTCTCATCAATAGATGTGGCTTCATCTTCCTTAGATAGCTTACAACCTATAACCATTGGTATCGCAACTAGTTTACAGTCACTCATACTAAATGTCTTTAATACCTCTTTCACATACTTAGATTATGATGAAAATACCACTCTTTATTCATTAATTTGCAATCCTATGAAATTTTTTGTCTCTCCTACTAGAGACATTTCAAACTCACTTTCTATTTCATTTGCAAAGTCATTGCTCATGTCATCATTACCTCCAAATATGATATCATCTACAAACACTTCACTAATCAGTATCTTATCTCCTTTAGATTTGAGATATATATTTATATCTTTACTGGTTCTCTGAAAAACCTATCTTCATTAGGTGTGAATGAAGCCTTTCATACCATGGTGTCGGTGCTTGATTTAATCCATATAGTGCTTTGTGAAACTTACATAGCATGTCTTTTTCATCAGTTAAAACATAACCATTTGGCTGCTCGATGTATACTTCTTCTTCCAGTATTCCATTCAAAAACATTGACTTCACATCCATCTAATATACTTTGAATCCCTTATGTGCTGCAAATGCAAGTAAAGTTCTGACACCTTCCAGTCTAGACATTGGTGCAAAAGTCTCACCATAATCATCTCCTTCTTCTTGTGTATAACCTCTGCAAACCAATCTATCTTTTTCACAAACTACAACACCATCTTCATTCAACTTGTTCCTAAATACTCACTTAGTACCTATCACATTTTTATTTACCATTTGGGGTACTAGGGTCCATGTATTGGTCTTCTCAATTTGATCAAGCTCCTCCTCCATAGCTTTAACCCAATAATCATCTCCAAATGCTTCCTTAGCAGTTCTAGGCTCAATAGTGGAGATCAGGCAAGAATTTTCCCTAATTTGTCTTCTGGTTATCACTCTAGCATCCTTATCTCCAATAATTTGTTCAGGATTGTGATTGCGTATCACATACCTCATAATAACATGATCATTATCTTCAGGTTCATATTCTTCATGATCATCATCTTCTTCTGAATGTACCTATTTTTGTTGAACTGGTACAACAACATTCTCTTTACCAGTTTCAGGTTTCACATGTTTTGGTTCCAAAAACAAAATGCAAGGATCTTCATCCTTTTTCTCCACACTAGTTTCCTCTGAGACTTCAGGATACTCATCCACTTGAGCATCATCACTCTCAATAATTCTTCATGTCTAGTTGTTATAACATTTGTAGGCCTTACTCTTGGTGGAAAAACCACGAAATATACCTTCATCACTTTTAGCCTCGAACTCTCTAACATAGTCACCTCTCTTAATAAAACATTTGCTGTCAAATATCTTGAAATAACTAACATTAGGTGATCTACCATACCGGTATTCATAAGGAGTCTTGTCCTTACCTCTTTTTACCAGAATCTGGTTCATAGTGTAGACAATTGTGCTGATAGATTCTCTCCAAAAACTTTTTGCTACACCTCCTTGTATCAACATCATCCTAGCAGCTTCAACAACTAACTAGTTGTTTCTCTCTGCAATACCATTCTATTGTGGTGTCCTCGATACAAAAATCTATCATTTGATACCACTTTCTTCAAAATATCTAGTGAATTCCTCATAAGTAAATTCACCACCTTGATCAGTCCTCAGACACTTTATCTTCTTACCACTCTCCTTTTCAGCTAAGGCCTTGAATGCCTTGAACTTACTAAATGCTTATCTTTTATCCTTCAATAATGTGACCCACATCATTCTTGAGAAATCATCAGTGAAGATCATAAAGTATCTATCACCTTGAATACTTTTAGTCCTTATTGGTCCATAGATGTCTGTATGAACCAAATCTAATAGATGTTCTGCTAAAAATGATTTTCTCTTGAAAGTTGAGGATGTCATCTTTCCCAACTGACATTCCTTACATAGAGCATTAACCAGTTTGTCCAATTGAGGTAAACCTCTCACTGTCTTGGACTTACTCACTTTAACAATGTTATCAAAATTTATATGACAAAATCTCCTATGCTAAAGCCAAATATCATCTACTTTAGAAATTAAATAGTTGCTGACTTTAGGATTTAGGTGAAACAAGTTACCTTTAGTCTGCTTGCTAGTTGCAATCAGTTCACCTTTGCTCCCATAGATTTTGCACATACCATTCTTAACTCTAATGGATATGCTCTATCATTGAGCTGAGCAACATGTAAAAGATTGTTCTTTAGACCTTCAACCTAGTAGACATCGTCTGCACTACTCTTTCCATTCAGAGAAATAGTTCCCTTACCTTTAACCATGCAGGGTGAGTCATTACCAAATCTTACAACTCTGCCATCAAATTCCTTCAAAGAAATAAATTTGCTCTAGTCACCGGTCATGTGATGTGAACAACCACTATAAATGATCCAATCATCAGAATTATCCATGTGAGAAACTAAAGCCTTTTGATCAAATGATTCCTCTTTAATGGCTACAAACACAAGGTCTTCATTAGCATCACCATCTGACTCCTCATGAGTTATACCACCATCAACTACAATAAGACAATCTCTTTTGCCTTTACCCTTGTACTTCTTGAACTTCTCTCGCTTGTGCTCATTATCACCATTAGGACAATTAGCTACAATTTTCCAATCTTGTTGCATGCAAAACTGATGAATACTAAGAGGGGGGGTGAATTAGTATACCAAAAATCACTGAACTCAAATTTCTAAATAGTTTAGCAGATAACTAGTACATAAATAGTTTAGCAAATAACCGGTTTAGCAGATTCACTAATAAACTGGTTAAGATAAATGCAAACCAAAAACCAAACAAAGAATTCACCCACAGGAGCATAATCACCATAACACAAGATGTTTTGACATGGAAACCCAGATGGGAAAAACCACAGTGAGCAAAAAATCACAAGTAACTATCTGCAGAATAGAAACCAAACTAGTTAAGGTCAGACCGATTAAGGTCATACAATGTTCTTCACCAGAACAGATGTTGTTAGGAATCTAGATCTCTATTAGGAGATAAGTCCTATTAAAGACTACCTTGTGAGAGGATTTCGGATTCACAGTTGTGAACCATCTTGTTAGAGGATTTACAAAGGCTTTGCTAGGCCTACCCGGTTAAGGGTTTCAAACTTGTCGAAGATGTGAGTAATCAACAAGTGAGTGATCTAGATACTAGCACACTATGCTTGGTTAGATCCTTGATAGCTCACTATTAATGCATTTCAGCATTACTTCAATCTTCAATATCTCCACACTCCTACTCTTCACACAGACTTAATCTTCTCTTCTATGATCACACATATAAACCCTCATCATCTACTAAAACCCTAGACATGATGTCTTTATAAAGGAGTCTGATTTCACATCAGTCCAATAGGATTAAATTAGAAGTTCCTAGGTTCAGTGCATCTACACACATTTGGTAACATGGCACAAAATCACTGCCAAAGTGTCAATGGATGATAACTCATCACAGAAATACTGGTTGGTAACTCATCACAGAGTACAATTTATTGATTACAGGTTGTCAAAAAATGAAGACTGGAAAAATGTTAACTACCACTTTGTTCCTTCGTACCACTTGAGATTCTCAAACCGCTTGAGGTCTTCAGTCAGTTTGTGACCGGTAAACATCTTTTGTAAACCACCGATAGTCTAAAGACTATAATACATAATGCTGGTTGGAACAAATACTGGTTGAGCATAACTCATACATCAAGAAAGTGTACACAAAGAAAGTGTGTGTCCATCAATGATAATCACAACATCAAAAAAATGCCAACAATCTCCCCCTTTGGCATTGATGGCAACACTTAGGAAAATTTTTTCATCTAAGTGTTTTTACAAGAAAAATATGCCATATGCAAAATTAGTCCCCCTAAGCATATACACTATCCCTATTGCAGAAATTGCAATGTATACTACTCCCTTAAAGTGGTAACATGAAAGTATACATAGCATTCACCAAAATTTTAAATACTACTCCCCCTTTGCCAACAATGACAAAGTAATGCAGAATAACCCCTGTTTCTCATTATCATTAAAATTGAGTAAATGTTTATGACAATAAGGAATGGAACTTGTCAAAAATAGATTCAAAATCCTAAATAAAAGTCTTCATGCTAATGACCATGACTCAAGTAATGAGGTAGCAACCTCACTTTCAGTCTACATCTGAGATACCTGTTCTTTCATGGCATCAATGGTACTCATCTTTTGAGTTACCATTAAGGCTTCTAGATTGAGAAAGCACTTCTGAATAATTTGCAGTCTGGGTAATAAGACCAGTTGGAGCTCCTACAAGTCTCTTGATCGATTGCTGATCTCTAATTCTATCCTGACAAACTGAAGCTGATAATAATGAATAGTTTGCCCATATGTAGTGAAGGAATCATATGGTGTCTTGAAGTTGGTTATGTATGCCTGCATATTTAATTGGAGCTTTGTAAAGTAGAAAATCGAACCCTAGGTGTTCCCCCCACTCCAAGGAGAGAGAAAGGAGGTCACTAGGATTGACGGTTTTCACTTAGGAGAGACTTTACATTCAAAAGAGGGGTTGAGACCCACAAGATCCAATCCCACACAATGCAAGACTGGATTCTAAATGAGTTTCAAGGGTTGAGACAGCAAGGATACCCTATTTTGTAAAGAATGTAGATAGAAGGGTTGAACTAGGAGTGCATGTAAAGCAAGAAAGATTCACTTGTAGATGGAGATAGGGACACGGGATGAAGCTACGGACCTGAAATTAGTAGTAAAATGTTGAGACGATGCTGTCCTACAAATTTGAGTGAAAGTTGACGAGACGATGGCGCCCGGAGTGCACACGGTCCTCCGAAAAATCCGCGAAACGAAGGGGGATCTGTTCGTCTCTGCACAAGGATTCCAGATCTTCAATTACAGCCGCGTACCTACAACCCACACACAAAAAAGAGAGGATGATTAGGGGGTTAGGGATTAGGGGTTTGCCCTTAGGTCAAACCCCGGTTTTGGAATTAACCAAGAAATGAGAATGCTGTAAATGTAAGTGTTTGTAATTGTAGCGTCCTAAACTTGTGACACTTGCAATTTCGACCGCATTTGGGTCTTCACGATGGTGACACAACACTGAACCTGAATGGAGACCCCGAAACTTGTTCATGACATCAAAAACTGCATTTTTCTGCACCCTGGCCTGATCCTCCTTGCACCCTGCTGTCCTGGGAGGTGGGACCATGGCGCCCAGTGCCCTCGTCCCCTAGGACCATGGCACCCAGTGCCCTGGTCCCTGGCCCTATTTTGGGCCCAGTCTCTTTTGGGGCTTCGGGTCTTTAAGTTTGCAAATTGGAAAATATTGTTTCCTGGTCGGCCCAAGGTCGGGAAAATCAGTCTATCAACCCTAATTGACAAGTATATAAACTACATTTCCCCTCCCATTTGAGGAGGTAGGAAGGAAATAAGAAAGAACAAGGTGCGGAAGTGATATTCAAACATTCAAACATTCAAGCATTCAAGCATTCAAGCATTCAAGCATTCCTTCAAGCAATTGAGCATTCTAAGTCTCCATTCAAGGCTAAGTGTTGCATTCAATACAAGGATTCAACCATTGAAGAGGAGATCACATACAACATACAACATACTACATACATTACACCTTCGCATGTAAGAATACAAACATTCTTACAACAAGGTATCAGTACTTGTTTACATTACAAACATTTACATTTACAACATTCTCATTTCTTGGTTAATTCCAAAACCGGGGTTTGACCTAAAGGCAAACCCCTCATCCCTAACCCCCCAATCGTCCTCTCTTTTTTGTGTGTAGGTTGCAAGTACGCGGCTGTAATTGAAGATTTGGAATCCTTGTGCAGAGACGAACAGATCCCCCTTCGTTTCACGGATTTTTCGGAGGACCGTGTGCACGCCGGGCACCATCGTCCCATCAAATTTCACTCAAATTTGCAGAATAGCACCGTCTCGACATTTTACTGCTAATTCCAGGTCCGCAGCTTCATCCCATATCCCTATCTCTGTTTATAGGCAAATCTTTCCTACTTTACATGCATTCCTAGTTCAATCTTTCTATCAACATTCTTTACAAAAGAGGGTATCCTTGATGTCTTAACCCTTGAAACTCATTTAGAATCCAATCTTGCATTGCGTGGGATTGGATCTTGTGGGTTTCAAACCCTTTTTTGAATGTAAAGTCCCTCCTAAGTGAAAACCATCAACCCTAGTGACTCTTTCTTCTCTCTCCTTGGAGTTGGGGAGGGGAGAACGACTAGGGTTTAATTTTTCTATTTTACATTTTGGTGAACCCGACGTGAACATCCTCATTCTAATTATTCATGGTTAGATCTGAAAATTTTTCTTTCCTAATTATATTTCCATGTTTGATCTTTTGCAAATTTTAGAGGTTGATTGCATAAAAACCCTAAAATTTTCTTTTTAGTAATAAGCTTATGAAATGTTTAATTGTTAATGCTTGTTTCAGATCTACCCTTCTATTGCAAATTGTCAATTCATATTCGTGCTTTAATTCTAAAATTAAGTGGTTAAATGTCAAAACCCTAGTTTTTAAGACCTTCTTGATTCAACCTTTGACTGATAATTTCACTAATTAAAACACTTCCAAATCGGCTGTAACTTTGGATTCTGCAATACAATCACAATATCTTTCATCCCTAAAAATTTGGAAAAAATTTGCGAGGACCGTGTGCACCTCGAGCGCCCTCGTCCCCGACATTTTTTCTAAAATTTCAGGAGCTAGATCTTACTGTATTTTTCTGCTAAAATCCAGAATTTTGGCTGATTTTATTAATTTTAACACCTTCAAAATTAAAGTCAAAGTTGGTCTAGCGATTGCTTGGATTGAGGCTTCTAATCATTCAAAAATTGTTGAAATTGAAATCTGTATCAAAATTGTGTTTCTTACAGTCCTAAATCTGAAAAGTGTGTTAGCATTCATTCGAAATTTCAGTGCTTTATTCAAATTTTTGCAGTTTGTAACTTTTGATATTAAGTGTTTAATTACAACAACTTTGATTTCCACTTTCAAATTCGAATTTTGCATGAAATCGAGTCAACTTTTAAATTTCAAAACTTGCATTGCTTTCAGCATTCCCTCTAAAATCATAAAATTCAAAATTTCAGTTTCCCTCTCTTTTTCAAAATTCAAATTTTACATTTTTCAACAATCTTGGTAGGGTTCAATTTTGAGATTGCAACTTTAATTTGGCCTATCTACAGATCGTAAAATCACTCAATTTTTTCAAATTAGCTTTAAAATCATCATAACTTTCGTCTCTGAAAATTTTGAAAAAAGTTGCGAGGACCGTGTGCACTCCGTTCGCCACGGTCCCGGACATTTTTTTCAAAATTTCGGGAGATTGTCCTGATTGAATTTAATAGCTTAAATCTAGGAGATTGGCTGATTTTATTGAAATTTGCTACCTCTAAAATTCAAAATCTCTCTCTCTTTAGTGCATGAGTTTTACAACAATAAGCCCTACTTACACTATTCCTGTTAGACGAAGCCTTAGAATTAAGTCTTTCCAAGGTGTAATTACCGAGGAGATGGAACCTAATTTGAATGGCCTTTTTAATGAGGACATGGGTAATTCCTCTAATCCTCTTAATGATGAAGAAGCTCTCCATGAGGTTTCTGTAGAACAACTTTCGAAATTGGATAACCAATTTCATGATTTTCGACAATGGATGTCTCAAGAATACCCTGATAATGAAGCTCTTTCATTAATTGAGGGTCTAAAACGTATGGTTCAAAGTGATAAGAATGGAATTGATATTTTGCGTGGTATTGCACACATTGTGGATTCGAATGTGATGCCTATGAAGAGTTGTGCTGAAACTTTGGGTTATACACAACCTCCTACTCAAGTTAATCATTCTATTCCTTTGACAACTTCTATTGCTAGTATACCTACTTTTACATCAAACATAATGACTACTTCAATACAAGACATTCCACCTATGATCACCAGTCATGGGGGCAATCCCTCTTCTTCAATCAACCCTATTCCTTCATTCAATCTGACTTCTTCATTCATTCCTTCAATGAGTGTCCCTATTATATCTCCACAAATGAACATGACACAAGGGGGCAATTCATTTAACCCTTCCATTCCTCCTTGTAGTATTCCTCCTTTCCAATCATCTCCTATGACTAACTATCATAGTGTCCCACCACCTTACTCTCAATCAATACCTTCTTTCAATAACATAACACCTCCATCACAATCTAACACATCTAATATGAACTCTTCGACTGAAGCGACCATTAACAATCTTGCACAAACTGTCTCTTCTTTACAGCAACAAATTGCCTCTATGAATCAATCTAAGTTTAGTGTGCCCACATTTGATGTTGCAAGCCCACTTTCTCTTGACATTGTTTGAGCTATCCCCCCTAAACATGTTGAAATTCCGCATTTGGAGCTTTATAATGGTAAGGGTGATCCTCTAACACATGCTAAGACCTTTCAAACAATATGTACTGATTTTGCTAATGACCAAAGGTTGCTTGCAAAACTATTTACTAGAACATTAAGAGATAAAGCCCTACAATGGTATTGCTCGTTGCCTTCTTATTCTATTTCTTCTTTGGAACAACTTGAAAATGCTTTTATTCAACAATTTCAAAACAATATAAGTCCTAAAGTTACTTTGATTGATTTAATGCATTGTAAACAAGGTGTTAAAGAAAAAGTGACTGATTTCATTGGTAGATATAAGCATTTGTATGCTCAAATTTCTTTTCCAGTGCCTGACAATGATATTCAAAGAATCTTTATTTCTAATTTACAAAAAGATATTAGAGAAAAACTCCTATTTTCTGAGTTTACTTCTTTCCAACAGTTGTGTGCAACTCTTCACAATTATCAACTGACTGTGAGTCAAATGGAACAAGCAAATCCTATGGCTCTGAGTGATAAGGGTGATAGTAGTCAACAACCATTTGGGAAGTTTAAACCGAACAGAGAGTCCATTAAATTCAATGAAAACATCATCAACAACAATGTGAATACGACATCAGGTGTGCCTCCTATTTCTAAGTTTTTCAAGAAAGAAAGAAAGTTTACTCCTTTGAATGAATCATTGCATAGTATTATGAATAAGTTATTGGAACAAAATGTGCTTACTCTTCCTCCTATAAGGCAAATAGATCCTGCAAAGATTAATTCACCCTATTTTGATAACAAATCTTTTTGTCAATTTCATCGTCATCCTAGGCATGATACTGAAAAATGTTTTGCTTTAAAAGGTAAAATTCAAGATTTGATTGATAATAATACTATCTTTGTTTCTGGTGTGAATGATAAAGGCAATACATCTGTAGCTCCTCCTAACCAAAATCTTTAGATTTTTACTGATCCATTGCCTTCTCATACCTCTAATGTGATTGATACTACTGATTCCTCTGTCTCACCTAATGATCTTGTGTCCATGACTCCGAATGTGATTAACTTTGTAGAGCAATAGAAAATCCCTAAAGAACCTTCCATCACCTTTGATTCTAGTGAAACTATCAGGGCACCTGATGGTCCTTTATATATAGTTGCAAAAGTCAAAAATACACCTTGCCGTGGAGTGCTTATTGATCCTTCTTGTATGGTTAATATCATTACTGAAGAATTTCTTTTTACTTTTCAATTGAATCAAGTGATCTATGACAAAACAAATGTGGTTGTGAAACTATTTGATGCATTTTCTTCTCCTGCAATTGGTTCTATTACATTGCCTATTGAGGTCCATAACAAATCCCTTGATGTGGACTTTGCTATTATTCCATCATCCGAACAATTTCATGTGAAGCTAGGCTACCCTTGGCTATCTTCCATGAAAGCTATTGCTTCTCCTATTCACAAGTGTTTGAAATTTCCCCATAATGGTGAAGTTGTTACTGTCAATCATAGCCTCTTTAAACCAGCTGAAAGAACTTCTAGCGTTCCTATTGATTACTTTTGGCCTAAACAATTCCAATCTCTTCCTCCGCAAAGTGATCATCTTTTTAAATCTTATCAAAAGTGGAAAAAAGATATGATCCTATCTCTAAGTGAACCTAGAACACCCAAACTTGACATTCCTATCATTCTTGAGAAGGAAGTTCTTCCTTTGAAAGATAAAACTAATGTCTTTCCTCAAGAAGATTCCCAACCTATTCCTATGAATGTGACTATGCCTATGCCTAATAAACTTTCTAAAAGCAGACCTATACCTCCTCATCATGATGGACTTGGTCTCCTTCCTAAACCGAATATTCCTCCCTTATATGGAGCAGTTCCTCCTCCTTCCTCTTATGGAGAGAAGAGACCTTCCTCTTCTCCTATTGTTCAACCTAAGAGACCACAACCTAAACACCCAAGTGATAAGGATGAGAACATTCCTCCTCCTCAATCTTCACAACTCCCTACTAAGACTAGACGAAATCATTCTGCACGTGAACACCGACGAAAGCATCGTCTTAGAGCTCAGGTAGCTACTTCTCAAACTTTGCAGTACCCAAAAACACCTTCAGCTAGTATTATTCCATTTTCTCCTCAGCTGACGATTGAGCCGAAATCTCCTGAACATAAGATGCATGATGGTCTTGATCCTGTGCGAGTTAAAGATCCTATTTTTTATTAATCTTGATGATGATATAGATGAAAATGTTACTCCTGCTCATTCTGATAGTGAATATGAATATGTTGATGTTGATAACCATCTATCTAACAAATTTTCTAAAGCACTTATCCTAGCTCCTAGACAATAACACCGTGGCTTGGGGTATGAATATAGCCCTTGTTTGGATCTTGTGATAGCTCCATCTACTGTGTTGGATGTTCCTCCTCTAGTGTGTTTCCTACCTTCCCAAAATATTGATCAGCAAGATCGGGGGGTAGATGACGTGCTAGACTAGTTCATTAGCATAGCAGACTCTCTCCTCTTCTCTTTTGTTACTTCTTCTATGTGTTATTCTCATTCTTCTATTTGTTGTCCTTAGTGTTGTCTACTTGAGGACGATGCAAAACATTGAGATCTCTTTTGGTCTCTCTCATGTTGACTCAAAAGACACATGTGTTCCCTTCTTCTATGTGACCTTCCTTGATTGGGGAATGAAGAACAATTATGCATACATACATATGATATACATGAATTATCATACAGCATACTGACCCCGAGGAAAGCGAAGTCACCTTGTGCTTCGTGTTTTGTGTCTATTATCCTTGGGCTTATCTCACACTTGGGGGCTAAATCCGTGTGATAATGTGCTCCTTTATCATTTCTTATATGTATCACTACCTTAAAGCAATTACCCCCGGTGAGGAGTGTGCGATCGCTTTAACATACGGGGGCATACACCCTGTTCATATCTCTTCAAGATACTTGAAAATTTCTTGACAAATTTAGCTTTGCCTTGAAAATTTTTGATATCTTTCTTGCATGACTCATAGTGAGGGAACCTTACTACTGACAATGATGGTTCTCCCTTGCAATCTTCCCTTTAACTTCATCAATCGAAGTCGTAAGATCCTTAGTCCACTGGGGGCTTGGTGTATCTTGCCTTCGTGACGTGGTGAAAGTCTTTCAATATTGTTTCCTTGTACTTTACCGAAAGTATTGGCATACACTTATACTCCCGCTAAAGTGGGGGCTAAATGTAGCATCCTAAAATTGCGACACTTGCAATTTCGATCGCATTTGGGTCTTCACGATGGCGACGCAACACTGAACCTAAATGGAGACCCCGAAACTTGTTCATGATATCAAAAACTGCATTTTTTTGCACCCTGGCCTGATCCTCCTTGCACCCTGCTGTCCCGAGAGGTGGGACCATGGCGCCCAGCACCCTGGTCCCTGGCCCTATTTTGGGCCCGGTCTCTTTTGGGGCTTCGGGTCTTTAAGTTTGCAAATTGGAAAATATTGTTTCCTGGTTGGCCCAAGGTTAGGAAAATCAGTCTATCAACCCTAATTAACAAGTATATAAACTACATTTCCCCTCCCATTTGAGGAGGTAGGAAGGAAATAAGCAAGAACAAGGCACAGAAGCGATATTCAAACATTCAAACATTCAAGCATTCAAGCATTCAAGCATTCAAGCATTCCTTCAAGCAATTGAGCATTCTAAGTCTCCATTCAAGGCTAAGTGTTGCATTCAAGACAAGGATTCAAATATTGAAGAGGAGATCACATACAACATACAACATACTACATACATTACACCTTCGCATGTAAGAATACAAACATTCTTACAACAAGGTATCAGTACTTGTTTACATTACAAACATTTACATTTACAGCATTCTCATTTCTTGTTTAATTCCAAAACCGGGGTTTGACCTAAAGGCAAAACCCTCATCCCTAACCCCCCAATTGTCCTCTCTTTTCTATGTGTAGGTTGCAAGTACGTGGCTGTAATTGAAGATCTGGAATCCTTGTGCAGAGATGAACAAATCCCCTTTCATTTCGCGGATTTTTTGGAGGACCGTGTGCACGCCGGGCGCCATCATCCCGTCAACTTTTGCTCAAATTTGTAGAGCAGCATCGTCTTGACATTTTACTGCTAATTCCAGGTCCACAACTTCATCCCATATCCCTATCTCTGTTTATAGGCGAATCTTTCCTACTTTACATGCATTCCTAGTTCAATCTTTCTATCAACATTCTTTACAAAAGAGGGTATCCTTGATGTCTTAACCCTTGAAACTCATTTAGAATCCAATCTTGCATTGTGTGGGATTGGATCTTGTGGGTTTCAACCTCTCTTTTGAATGTAAAGTCCCTCCTAAGTGAAAACGATCAACCCTAGTGACTCTCCCTTCTCTCTCCTTGGAGTTGGGGAGGGGAGAACAACTAGGGTTCGATTTTTCCGCTTTATAGTAATGTAATCAAGTACTGATACCTTGTTGTAAGAATGTTTGTATTCTTACATGTGAAGGTGTAATGATGTTGTATGTTGTATGTTGTAGGTGATCTCCTCTTTAATGGTTGAATCCTTGTCTTGAATGCAACACCTAGCCTTGAATGGAGACTTAGAATGCTCAATTGCTTGAAGGAATGCTTGAATGATTGAATGTTTGAATGTTTGCCTATCATTTCCGCCTCTTGCACACATATGTTTCTTTCTCTCCCTTTTCTGGGAGGGGAAATGTAGTTTATATACTTGTCAATTAGGGTTAGGAGACTGATTTTTCCAACCTTAGGCCGACCTAGGAACATTATTTTCCAATTTGCAAACTTAAAGACCCGATGCCCAACAAGAGACCGGGCCCAAAATAGGGCCAGGGACCAGGGCGCTGGGTGCCATGGTCCTGAGGGACCAGGGCACTAGGCACCATGGTCCTGAAGGACCACTGCGCCGGGCACCATGGTCCCACCTCTTGAGATAGTAGGGTGCAAGGAGGATCAGGCCAAGGTGCAGAAAGATGCAGTTTTTGATGTTGCCAGCAGGTTTCGGGGTCTCCATTTAGGTTCAACATTGCGTCGTCATCGTGAAGACCCAAATGTAGTCAAAATTGCAAGTGTCGCAATTTTAGGATGCTACATTTAGCCCCCACTTTAGTGGGAGTAGAAGCGTATGCCCATACTTCCGGTAAAGTAAAAGGAAACAACATTGAAAAAATTTCACCATGTCAAGGAGGCAAGATACACTAAGCCCCCAGTGGACTAAGGATCTTATGACTTCAATTGACAAAGTAAAAGGGAAGATTACGAGGGAGAACCATGACTGTCAATAGTAAGGTTCCCTTGCTATGAGTCATGCAAGAAAAATACCAAAAATTTTCAAGGCAAAGCTAAATTCGCCAAGAAATTTTCAAGTATCTTGAAGAGATATGAATGGAGTGTATGCCCCTACGTTAAAGAGATTGCACATGCCTCATCGGGGGTGATTGGTTTAAGGTAGTGATACATATAAGAAATGAGAAGGGAAAGGAGCATGTTATCACAAGGATTTAGCCCCCAAGTGTGAGATAAGCCCAAGGATAATAGACACAAAACACAAAGCATGAGGTGACTTCGCTTTCCTTGGGGTCAGTATGCTGTATGATAATTCATGTATATCATATGTATGTATGCATAATTGTTCTTCATTCCCCAATCAAGGAAGTCACCTAGAAGAAGGGAACACATGTGTCTTTTGAGTCAACATGAGAGAGACCAAAAGAGATCTCAATGCTTTGCATCATCCTCAAGTAGACAACACTAAGGACAACAAATAGAAGAATGAGAATAACACATAGAAGAAGTAACAAAAGAGATCAAGAGAGGAGGAGAGAGTCTGCTATGCTAATGAAACTAGTCCAGCATGTCATCCACCCCCCGATCTTGCTGATCAATATTTTGGGAAGGCAGGAAACACGCTAGAGGAGGAACATCCAACACAGGAGATGGAGCTATCACAAGATCCAAACAAGGGCTATGTTCATGTTCCACGCCATGTTGTTCTTGTTTAGGAGCTAGGATAAGTGCTTTAGAAATTTTTTTAGATAAATGGTTATCAACATCAACATATTCATATTCACTATCAAAAGAAAGAGGAGTAACATTTTCATCATGAATAACATTTTCATCTATATCATCATCAAGATTTATAAAAATAGGATCTTTAACTCGCATAGGATCAAAACCATCATGCATCTTATGTTTAGGAGATTTTGGCTCAATTTTCGGCTGAGGAGAAAATGGAATAATACTAGCTGAAGGTGTTTTGGGGGATTGCAAAGTTTGAGAAGCAGCTGCACAAGCTCTAAGATGATGCTTTCATTGGCGTTTGCGCGCAGAACGATTTTGTCTAGTCTTAGTAGGAAGTTGAGAAGATTGAGGAGGAGGAATGTTCTCATCCTTATCACTTGGGTGTTTAGGTTGTGGTCTCTTAGGTTGGATAATAGGAGAAGAGGAGGGTCTCTTCTCTCTATAAGAGGAAGGAGGAGGAACCGCTCCATATAAAGGAGGAATATCTAGTTTAGGAAGGAGACCAAGTCCATCATGATGAGGAGGTATAGGTCTACCTTTAGAAATTTTATTAGACATAGACATAGTCACATCCTTAGGGATGGGTTGGGAATCTTCTTGAGGAAAGAAATTAGTTTTATCTTTCAAAGGAAGAACTTCCTTCTCAAGAATGATAGGAATATCAAGTTTGGGTGTTCTAGGTTCACTTAGAGATAGGATCATATCTTTTTTCCACTTTTGATAAGATTTGAAAAGATGATCACTTCGCGGTGGAAGAGATTGAAATTGTTTAGGCCAAAAATAATCAATAGGAATGCTAGAAGTTCTTTCAGCTGGTTTAAAGAGACTATGATTGATAGTAACAATTTCACCATTATGGGGAAATTTCAAACACTTGTGAATAGGAGAAGCAATAGTTTTCATGGAAGATAGCCAAGGATAGCCTAGCTTCACACGAAATTGTTTAGATGATGGAATAATAGCAAAGCTCACCTCAAGGGATTTGTTATGGACCTCAATAGGTAATGTAATAGAACCAATTGTGGGAGAAGAAAATGCATCAAATAATTTCACAACCACATTTGTTTTGTCATAGATCACTTGATTCAATTGCAAGGTAAAAAGAAATTCTTCAGTAATGACATTAACCATACAAGAAGGATCAATAAGCACTCCACGGCAAGGTGTATTCTTGACTTTTGTAGCTATATACAAAGGACCATTAGGTGCCCTGATAGTTTCACTAGAATCAAATATGATGGAAGGCTCTTTAGGGATTTTCTTCTTCTCCACAAAGTTAATCACATTCGGAGTCATAGACAAAAGACTATCAGGTGAGAAAGAGGAATCATTAGTCTCAATCACATTAGAGGTATGAGAAGGTAATGGATCAGTAAAAATATTAAGATTTTGGTTAGGAGGAGCTACAGATGTGTTGCCTTTATCGTTTACACCTGAAATAGAGATAGTATTATTATCAATCAAATCTTGAATTTTACCCTTTAAAGCAAAACATTTTTCAGTATCATGCCCAGGTTGACGATGAAATTGACAAAAAGATTTGTTGTCAAAATAGGGTGAATTAATCTTTGTAGGATCTATTTGCTTTATAGGAGGGAGGGTAAGCACATTTTGTTCCAATAACTTATTCATAATACTATGCAATGATTCATTCAAAGGAGTAAACTTTCTTTCTTTCTTGAAAAACTTAGAAATAGGAGGCACACCTGATGTTGCATTCACATTGTTGTTGATGATGTTTTCATTGAACTTAATGACCTCTCTGTTTAGTTTAAACTTCCCAAATGGTTGTTGACTACTATCACCCTTATCACTTGGAGCCATAGGATTTGCTTGTTCCATTTGACTCACAGTCAGTTGATAATTGTGAAGAGTTGCACACAACTTTTGGAAAGAAGTAAACTCAGAAAATAGAAGTTTTTCTCTAATATCTTTTTGTAAATTAGAAATAAACATTCTTTGAATATCATTGTCAGGTACTGGAAAAGAAATTTGAGCATACAAATGTTTATATCTACCAATGAAATCAGTCATTTTTTCTTTAACACCTTGTTTACAATGCATTAAATCAATCAAAGTTACTTTAGGACCTATATTGTTTTGAAATTGTTGAATAAAAGCATTTGCAAGTTGTTGGAAAGAAGTAATAGAATAGGAAGGCAATGAGCAATACCATTGCAGAGCTTTATCTCTCAATGTTCTAGTAAACAGTTTTGCAAGCAACCTTTAGTCATGAGCAAAATCAGTACATATTGTTTGAAAGCTCCAATTGCGGGATTTCAACATGCTTAGGGGGGATAGCTCGAACAATGTCAACAGAAAGTGGGCTCACAAAATCAAATGTGGGCACACTACACTTAGATTGATTCATAGAGGCAATTTGTTGTTGTAAAGAAGAGGCAGTTTGTGCAAGATTGTTAATGGTCACTTCAGTCGAAGAGTTCATATTAGACGTGTTATATTGTGATGGAGGTATTATGTTATTGAAAGAAGGTATTGATTGAGAGTAAGGTGGTGGGACACTGTGATAGTTAGTCATAGGAGATGATTGAAAAGAAGGAACACTACAAGGAGGAATGGAAGGGTTAAATGAATTGCCCCCTTGCGTCATGTTCATTTGTGGAGATGTAATAGGGACACTCATTGAAGGAATGAATGAGGAAGTCGGATTGAATGAAGGGAGAGGGTTGATTGAAGAAGAAGGATTTCCCCCATGACTGGTGATCATAGGTGGAATGTTTTGTATTGAAGTAGTCATTATGTTTGATGTAAAAGTAGGTATACTAGCAATAGAAGTTGTCAAAGGAATAGAATGATTGTCTTGAGTAGGAGGTTGTGTATAACCTAAAGTTTCGGCATAACTCTTCATAGGCATCACATTCGAATCCACAATGTGTACAATACTATGTAGAATATCAATTCCATTCTTATCACTTTGAACCATACGTTTTAGACCCTTAATTAATGAAAGAGCTTCACTATCGGGGTATTCTTGAGACATCCATTGCTGAAAATCATCAAATTGGTTATCCAATTTCAAAAGTTGTTCCACAGAAACCTCATGGAGAGCTTCTTCATCATTAAGAGGATTAGAGGAATTACCCATGTCCTCGTTAAAAAGGCCATTCAAATTAGGTTCCATCTCCTCGGTAATTAAACCTTGGAAGAACTTAATTCTAAGGCTTCGTCTAATGGGAATAGTGTAAGTAGGGCTTATTGTTGTAAAACTCATGCACTAAAGAAAGAGAGAAGATTTTGAATTTAGAAGTAGCAAATTTCAATAAAATCAGCCAATCTCCTAGATTTAAGATATTAAATGCAATCATGACAATTTCCCGAAGTTTCAAAAAAAATGTCGGGGACCGTGGCGAACGCAGTGCACATAGTGCTCGCAACTTTTTTCGAAATTTTCAGAGATGAAAGTTATGGTGATTTTAAAGCTAATCTGAAAAAATTGAGTGATTTTACGATTTGTAGATAGGCCAAATTAAAGTTGCAATCTCAAAATTGAACCCTACCAAGATTGTTGAAAAATGCAAAATTTGAATTTTGAAAAAGAGAGGGAAACTGAAATTTTGAATTTTATGATTTTAGAGGAAATACTGAAAGCAATGCAAGCTTTGAAATTTAAAAGTTGACTCAATTTCATGCAAAGTTCAATTTTGAAAGTGGAAATCAAAGTTGTTGCAATTAAACACTTAATTTCAAAAGTCACAAACTGCAAGAATTTGAATAAAGTACTAAAATTTCGAATGAATGCCAACACACTTTTCAGATTTAGGACTGTAAGAAACACAATTTTAACACAAAATTTCAATTTCAACAATTTTTGAACGATTATAAGCCTTAATCCAAGCTATCACTAGACCAATTTTGACTTTAATTTTGAAAGTGTTAGAATTAATGAAATCAACCAAGATTCTAGATTTTAGCAGAAAAATACAGTAAGATCTAGGTCCCGAAATTTCAGAAAAAATGTCGGGGATGATGGCGCTCGGGGTGTACACGGTCCTCGCAAATTTTTCCAAAATTTTTAGGGATGAGAGATATTGTGATTTTGTTGCAGAATCCAAAGTTACAGCAGACTTGGAGGTGTTTTGAACAGTGAAATCATCAGTCAAAGGTTGAATCAAGAGGGTTTTAAAAATTAGGGTTTTGACACCTAACCACTTAATTTTCAGAATTAAAGCAGAAATATGAATTGACAATTTGCAATAGAAGGGTAGATCTGAAACAAGCATTAACAATTAAACATTTCACAAGCTCAATTACTAAAAAGAAAATTTACGGTTTTTATGCAATTAACCACTAAAATTTGCAAAAGATCAAACATGGAAATGTAATGAAGGAAGCAAATTTTTCAGATCTAACCATGAATAATCAGAATTAGGATGTTCACGTCAGGTTCACCAAAATGTAAAGCAAAAAATCGAACCCTAGGTGTTCCCCCCACTCCAAAGAGAGAGAAAGGAGGTCACTAGGATTGACGGTTTTCACTTAGGAGAGACTTTACATTCAAAAGAGGGGTTGAAACCCACATGATCCAATCCCACACAATGCAAGACTGGATTCTAAATGAGTTTCAAAGGTTGAGATAGCAAGGATACCCTCTTTTGTAAAGAATGTAGATAGAAGGGTTGAACTAGGAGTGCATGTAAAGCAAGAAAGATTTTCTTGTAGATGGAGATAGGGATAGGGATGAAGCTACGGACCTAAAATTAGCAGTAAAATGTCGAGATGATGCTGTCCTACAAATTTGAGCGAAAGTTCATGGGATGATGGCACCCGGAGTGCACACGGTCCTCCAAAAAATCCGCGAAACGAAGGGGGATCTGTTCGTCTATGCACAAGGATTCCAGATCTTCAATTACAGCCGCATACCTGCAACCTACACATTGAAAAGAGAGGACAATTGGGGGGTTAGGGATTAGGGGTTTGCCCTTAGGTCAAACCCCAGTTTTGGAATTAACCAAGAAATGAGAATGTTGTAAATGTAAGTGTTTGTAATGTAATCAAGTACTGATATCTTGTTGTAAGAATGTTTGTATTCTTACATGCGAAGGTGTAATGATGTTGTATGTTGTATGTTGTAGGTGATCTCCTCTTCAATGGTTGAATCCTTGTCTTGAATGCAACACCTAGCCTTGAATGGAGACTTAGAATGCTCAATTGCTTGAAGGAATGCTTGAATGCTTGAATGTTTAAATGTTTGCCTATCGCTTCTGCCTCTTGCACGCATATGTTTCTTTCTCTCCCCTTTCTGGGAGGGGAAATGTAGTTTATATACTTGTCAATTAGGGTTAGGAGACTGATTTTTCCAACCTTAGGCCGACCTAGGAACATTATTTTCCAATTTGCAAACTTAAAGACCCGATGCCCAACAAGAGACCAGGCCCAAAATAGGGCTAGGGACCAGAGCACTGGGCGCCATGGTCCCACCTCCCGGGACAGCAGGGTGCAAGGAGGATTAGGCCAAGGTGTAGAAAGATGCAGTTTTTGATGTCGCAAGCAGGTTTCGGGGTCTCCATTCAAGTGCAACGTTGCGCCGCCATCGTGAAGACCCAAATGCAGTCAAAATTGCAAGTGTCGCAATTTTAGGACACTACAAGTTTATCTTTTTGTGTGAGCACATCATCATAAAAATAGATGGGGTTGGCTGATTTTGCTCAACAAGAGTTTGCCCTCATCCATAGTGACACTTATATCCTTCTGTTGTTTCTAAAGTTGAGACCAAAGCTCATTCAATTTCTTGACTAAGGCAGTGTTGAGTTCCTTTTCATGCTTCTTCTTTGCATTTGCTTCAGCAAATTCTTCCAGGCATTGGACCTAGTCCTCTACAAAGGTACATAGAAGATTAAGCTTTGACAGAGAGGAATTGGTACTCGGGAGGTTAGTACTAGGAATCAAACTGGTAAGAGTGTCAACCGCCATTTGAATAACATCTTGTTCCTTCTTCCTCCTCAATGCTTCCAATCGTTCCTGTCAATAGGTTTGGCTTGACCACCGGTTGCCTTGAGATTCTCTGCTTGATTGGCTCTTTTTGCTTCCTTCTCCTCTACTGCTCTTTTCTTTTCTTCTTCTTTCTTCTTTTGGTCTTCTTCTTGTTTCTTCTCTAGTTCTTCCTTCTTCTTATCTTCTTCCTCCTTTTTCTCCTCTTCTTTCTTCTTCTCCTCTACTTTCCTCTTCTCCTCTTCTTTCCTCTTCTCCTCTTCTTGTCTCTTCTTGTCTTTCACTTTCTTTTTCTCCTCCTCTTTCCTTTTCTCTTCCTCTTTCTCCGCTTTCTCCTTATCAGCCTTTTCCTTGTCTAGTTTCTCCTTTACTTCTTTTTCTTTATCCTGTTTCTCCTTCTCTATGTCCAGAGTGACATCCTCAACATCCAATGCATAAACATCAATAGTGTCAACCTGTTCTGTAACTCTTTCTCCTTCAGCATTAAATACCTTATCCAGTTTGGCTGAGGATAGGTCAGGTTCTTGTTCAGGCTTCTTATTGGTCTTAGACACTTGATGTAACCAGACAACAGCTTTGGCATGTAGATGAGTGTCCTTCTCCACTTTAGAGGTTCTACCTTCAAGCAGTTGGAGTCTTCTTCTTCTCATGAAGAAGAGACCATTATTCTTGTCCATTATCTCAAACAATTTAGAATTGGAGGCATCAGGAAAGTACTGAGCAAAGACTTTCTCCCTTATTTCTTGTTCTTTCTTAATAGAAATGCATCATTTATTGTCCAAAGAATTGTATAAAGAATTAGGTGTCACCGATCTAATTTCAAATGGTGACTGGTCATTAACACACAGATATTTTATCATTTCCTTCTCTACTTCTTCCTTCTCATTATTAGAAAAATCATCAAAATATTATTTTAAGTCATCAAGCACCTTTCTCTTAATATTCTTTAAAGTCCTTTGACAATGTGTCAGAGGCTTATAAGAAGAGATGTCTATATTTACCAGTGCTAACAATGCAGGTGCATTACTAGTAGATTTAGCCTTCTTGTTTGATTGCCTGGTTTTCTTAGGCTACACTTCCGGTATGGCATCCTCTGACTCTGGTGAGTTGTTTTTGGTCTACCGCTTCCTCTCAAATACTTTAGTGGGTGCAACTTCTAGTTTCTTCTTGGCAGGTGACTGCTTGGTCACTTTTGGGCTGGCTGAGGTAACCGATGCCAATACCGATGGCACTGCCTTGCCCTTTTTCACTATAAGATCTTCAACCGGTGTTACCCTTTCCAAGTAGGTGTCGGTTTGATTTTTATTTGCATCTAAAGGTGAGGTAATTAGGGTAGAGGAATACCCATCCAACATGTCATACATTACTTCATACCCCATAGGTTCTATTGTTTCCTTTCTTGGCTCTACCGCTTCCATTATGCATTCATCTACCTTTATGATAAAGTAGATGTCATCTTCATATTTCTTTACAATATCTCCATAAATTCTCATCCTTTGGCTCATTTTTCACCTAAATTCATCAAAATATTTATTCAAAACCTTAGGATATCTAGTTCCCACAACTTGGAGACTTTCCCTAATTTGCTTAGTGACTGGTTCGTCAGCAGACCATTGAATATCACTAGTGCAAGAGCACCTAGTTGAGTAAAACTCCCATTTTTGGGTATTTAATGCTTTTATGTTTGTAAAGTTTTGTGTTAGGTTTATTTTGTTGTTTTAGCTTGTTTTGGTTCATGTTTAGTGGGTTTGATCTCATTTTGGGCTCTAGAGATCAAGTTTTGCCTTTTAGGCCTTGAGTTGACAATTTTTGGCAAAAATGTGAAAAACTGCTAAAAAGGTCTCTTAATGTCTTCAAGAGCATTAAAACATGTTTTTTTAGTGTTTTTAAGCATGTATAAGTTGATAAGGCTAGGTTGTCAAAAATGCCTTTGTGAGCAAGAAAAGTTGTCATTTGGATTGGAAAGTTGTCAAAATTGTCATTTTCTTGCAAAATAAAGTTATTGAAGCTTCATGTCCATACTAGGGCTTAAAAACCAACTTGAGAAACTATATAAGGCCTCCCTTTTTCTTGGAAAGGGTTGGTGATTGTACTTACAAGTGAAACTTCATAGAAATCAAGTTTTTTGGCTTTTATGACTGTTTTTCTTTCCTTTTGAAGAGCAGTCCGAGCTATAGCTATACAAATCCATATTGTACCTTCTTGGAAGTTTAGATGTTGATGTAATAAAGATTTATATGTAATTGTTTCATTGGTTTTTCATTTGCAAGATGTTTGTAAAAAAATATTTGTAAACAGGGAACCTGCTGGCCTGCCAGGGGTTTTGAGTTGTAAAATGCATCAACTTGGTTGATCCAGGTCTGGGATCCCTCCAATGGATTCTTCCAAGTTGATCCATGTTTATATAATGTAATTACCTTTCTTTTTGTGCAAGAAAAGTGTTTGGAATATGCAATTGAGTGAATACTAGGCAAGTGTTGTTCATTTGGCTAGTAGCTTGTACAAAACTCAAGGCTTACACTCAAAAGTATTTTGAGTGAGCAAATGAATGTGACAAGGGCCTAGAAATTTTGGCCAAAGGCATTGAGTATTCTTATTGGATGGCTAGTTTATCTTGTTCTTTCTTAAATCCTTCTCATCTTGTAATCAAATAGTGAGTTCATTGTTTCCATGAATTGTATATGGCAAAATGCCCATGGAATGCTTGAAGAGCATAATCCAAGCCTTGAATCTTGAAGTCAATGTAATAGGAGGTGTGTTGTATGTTTTAAGACCTCATTGAGGTACTTGCCCACTTCCAAACTATTCATTCTTGTAGGTCCCAAAGTGCAAATGTTGTTGACTAGTAAAAGGTAGAAAAAGGACAGTGACAGGGCAGTTTACTGTTTTCCCACTTGCTTGCCAAGTGTTTGATATTTTGATTGCAGGGAAAAAATAGAGCAAGGTTCCTTGTGAAGGGAAAGAGGTCCTAAGCCATTGAGGAGGCTTGAAGAGTGGTGTTAGAGAGATTTCCCAAATTACTTGTTGCAGACCCTACCAAACCCTCCAAATATGCCACAAAAGGTGGACAGTCCTAAATCTACACTAACAATGGACTAAACCTTTAAAATGTTTTAGTGTGCACCCCTAAGACATCAATCCAAACAATTTTTGTGGTGGAAATGCCCATAATTGGGCTAGGTGAGGAAAAGGGAGCCTGCTAGGCCTCCACGGGCTAGTAGCCCTATTACACAACACACAAATATGACAATTTTTGTAAAATGCATGAACCCGATGGAAAAATGAAACTTGAAGACCTATGAAACATATTGAGAGAAATTAAAGCAATCCAACAAGTGTACTTGGAACTCATAGATAGTGTGCAGCCTAATTTGGGGGTAGTTGAGCCTTATTAATGAATTTGAGCAAATTAAGGGTTATAGACCTCAAACAAGATTATGAGCATTCAAAGGTGAACAATACCTTACTACCCCTGCATTTCCATGTGGAAGAACCCTAGTACATTTTGAAACCTAAGGTTGAAGGCCCCAAGAGCCAAGCATGAGAAAGTGTAGTTAGAAGAAAAAAGCATTTTGAGTAGATCTGTGCATGGGCGAGAATCATCACCAAAAAGGGAGTTTATTCGGCAAGAAAGCCATGGAGTACTTGGCATTACAACAAGAAGATAGATTGAGTAGTCATACACAATAGACTCTACAAGCCTTTGGCTAATGATTAAATCTTTTGAGCAAATTATCTTTGTGAGTACTTTCCTAGCAAACTCTCTATCATAGTGGTATCAGAGCCAACAAAAGATTCAGGAGAAAGACACATTAGGTAGACATGGTGACCAATGCAAAACTGGCTAAGAAGGTTGAGGACCAAGAAGAGGAAAATAGGGCACTTAGAGAGAGATTAGACCAACTAGCAATGAAACTAGCTGAAGTAGTAGTCAAAACTGAAGAAGTCTAGGATAAGGTTGGAGATCAGGTTAAAATGATGGCAATAGAGGATGAAGTCCCCAAGCCCGACCCTATCATTGAGCAAGAACCATTCTTGAAAGCCTTGAGAGCTATGAGTGGTAAGACCCTAGAAGGAGTGGCTCTTTTCAGTGGGAAGATGGATCCAGATGCTCTAATAGAGTGGATTGAAGGGTTAGAAGACCATTATGAGTGTGATGGAGTGACTGAAGAAAAAAATGTCAAGGTGGAAAAATCAAGGCTGAGAGGAGCAACCTTAACATGGTGGAAATTTATCCAAGAGGAAAGGGTGAAAGTAGGTAAGCAACCACTAGCCACCTGGAAAGAAATGGTAGCCAAAATCAAAGAGACATACCTTCCTGAAGACTATGAGATACAACTTCACAAGAAAAGACAAAACTTGAGACAAAAAGACCCAAATGTCAATAGCTACAATGAAGAGTTTTAGAAACTATGCATGAGATCCAGAGTAGTAGAGGATGAGAGTATCAAAGTGGCCAGGTATTTGAATGGGTTAAGATGGAATATCCAAGAAGAGATGAGCTTTTTGTGCCCATAAACCGTGCACAAGTGCTATCAATTAGTACTTAAGGTGGAAGATAAAGGTAGGAGAAAGCAAGAACAAAACAATAGAGGAAGAGGTAGGGGAAGAGATGGTAGAGGCCATAGAGGTAGTTTTTCAGGGAAGAAACATAGATCAATGGTCCTAGGGAGAGTCTAAGCTTATTGAGCAAAGTGGGGATTCTTAGAGCAAACCCAACTATAGGGGTAGGAGATCAAGTAGCCCGAGTAGGGGTAGATCTAATGGACCAGGGAGAGGGTCCTACTTCTCAACCATGAAATGCTACAACTGCCAAAATTTAGGCCACTTTGCCTATAGATGTGCAGAGAAGCCTAGTTTATCCTATGGAGGTGAAAAGAGGGTAAATTATGTTCAGGAAGATGGATGTAGTACCAGAAATTTAGCATTGAACCACCTAGTTTCAGAAGATGGTGAAAGTTTGATGATCAAGAGAGTGTTAATGAAGAAGCCACATAGTATAGAGGCCTCATAGAGAAGAGCATTGTTCAGGATTAAGTGCAAAATCATGAGAAAGGTGTGTAAGGTGATCATAGATTCAAGATCCATAGATAACATCATATCAGAAGAAGCAGTAAGCAAATTGAAACTACCTAGGATACAACACAAGGAGCCATACAAAGTCACCTAGTTGAATAAGGGACAACATGTGCTGGTAAATGAGCAAGCCTGGGTAGATTTCCACATTGGGGGATATGTAGATAGGATCTTATGTGACATCCTTCTTAGGGATGCTTGCCACCTACTGTTGGGTAGACCATGGGAGTTTGACCGAAAAGCACAACATGATGGGGAAAGAAATGCCTATTCTTTTCAGAAAGATGGAATAAGCTATCAAATTCAATCCCTCATTGAAGAAGGAGAGAGAAGCAGCAAAGTAACTAACATCTTGTTAGTGAATGAGAAAGAGTTCATAAAACACTAGAAAAGGGTGAGGGAGCAGGATTTGCACTCATAGTGAAGCCTAAGGAAGAAAAGGTAGAAAAGAAAGTTGAGATACCATATGAGGTGCACGAAATCCTTGAAAAATTCAAACAAATAATCAGTGATGGTACACCTGTAGCCTTACCACCTCCTAGAGCCATTAGCCATCAAATTGACTTCATACCTAGAGCCTCTTTTCCCAATAAGGCAGCCTACAAGATGACCCCTGACCAAAACAAAGAGGTAGCAAGACAAATACAAGAACTCTTAGACCAAGGGCTGATTAGGAAAAGCATTACTCCTTGTGATGTACCTATAGTGTTGGCACCTAAGAAGGGTGGAACATGGAGACTTTGTATGGATTCTAGAGCCATAAACAAGATCACCATCAGATACAGATTTCCCATACCCAGGATAGAGGATTTGATAGATTGTTTGGGGGGTGCATAGTATTTCAGTAAGATTGATTTGAAGAGTGGCTACCATCAGATAAGAATCAAAGAGGGGGATGAGTGGAAGACAACGTTCAAAACAAATGAGGGACTCTATGAGTGGCTAGTCATGCCTTTTGGACTCTCTAATGCTCCTAGCACATTCATGAGGCTCATGAATGAAGTTTTACATGATTTAATTGGCAAAATTGTTGTAGTGTATTTAGATGATATTCTTATTCTCAGCAAGACTAAGGAAGAACACTTACAACATTTAGCTAATGTATTGAAATAGTTATTTGATGAACAACTAACCATTAATCTTGATAAATGTGATTTTATGAAGCAAGAATTGGTCTATCTTGGTTTTGTTGTATCAGGAGGCAATCTAAAAATGGATCACTCAAAAGTGGCAGCAATAACCAGTTGGCCAAGTCCTAAGAGAGCCAGTGATATCAGAAGCTTCCATGGTTTGGCACAGTTTTATAGGAAATTCATCAGGGGATTTAGTGGGATTTGTGCTCCAATGTTGGACACCATAAAAGGGGGTGTAAATGTAAAGTTTCAATGGACAAGTATAGCCAATAAGGGGTTTGAATTACTAAAAACTAAAGTAGCTATTCAACTAGTGCTCCTTTTACCTAGTTTTGATAAGCTTTTTACTATTGAATGTGATGCTAGTAATATTGCAGTAGGAGCTGTTTTAAGTCAAGAAAATAGACCAGTTGCATTCTTTAGTGAGAAATTGAATGATGCAAAGAAAAAGTACTCATCCTATGATTTAGAAATTTATGCATTAGTATAAGCACTTAGGAAATGGAGACACTTTCTTCTTCCTAAAGAGTTTGTTGTATACACAGATAATCAGGCACTCAGTTTCTTGAACTCATAAGATAAACTGAATCATAGGCATGTTAAATGGGTAGAATACTTACAAGCTTACACTTTTACTCTTAAGCATAAGAAGGGTCAATTGAATAAAGTACCAGATGCTTTAAGTAGAAGGTTATTAACTATTCATGAGATTCAAGTTCAGAGCATGGGTATTGATAGTTTCAAAGACATGTATCCTACTAATAATGATTTTGCTGAAGCTTATAAAGTTTGTAAAGATTTTGAGAATAAATTCCATGGTGCATTTGCTGATTTCACATTGCAGGATGGTTTGTTATTCAGGGGTGGACAGTTGTGTGTTCCAAAGGGTTCTATGAGAGAGAACCTCATTCAAGAGAAGCACAATGGGTGCTTAAGTAGACGTTTCGGTCTTAATAAGACCTTAGAGTAGGTTCAAAGGTTCTATGATTTGCCTAAAATGCAGTGAGACATTAGGAGGTATGTTGAGCAGTGCTTGGTATGTCAGAAAGCCAAATGTAATTCCTCTAATGCTAGTTTATATCAGCCTCTTCCCATTCCACATAGGCCTTGGGATTGCATTAGCATGGATTTTGTAGTAGGATTACCTAGGAATCAAGCAAGATTTGATAGCATCTTTGTAGTAGTTGATAGATTCAGAAAGATGGCTCAATTCATTCCTTGCAAGACAACATATGATGCAAGTCATATTGCCTATTTGTTTTTCAAATAAGTTGTTAGAATTCATGGTTTGCCTACTAGCATTGTTTTAGATAGGGATGTTAAGTTTCTTGGTCATTTCTGGAAAACATTATGGAAGAGATTGGGTACTAATCTCTCTTTTGGTTCATCTTATCATCCACAAACTGATGGCCAAATAGAAGTTGTGAATAGGTCTCTTGGAAACATGCTTAGGTGCTTGACAAAGGACTATGGGCAAAGTTGGGATCAGCTCATTCATCAAGCAGAATATGCCTATAATGATAGCATTAACTAATCTATAGGTAAAAGTCCATTTTAATTTGTTTATAGTATGCATCCAAGGGGTATAATGGAGTTGAGGTATATCACTAATTTGTAGCATAGGAGTGGGACAACAGATGACATGGCTCACTCCATGAAGGAGGTTCATGAGCAAGTGAGATAAGCTCTCCAAGACACCTCTCAAAAAGTCAAGGCAAGAGTGGATGCTACAAAGAGAGATGTTCAGTTTTCCATAGGTGATTATGTGATGGTTCATTTGAATAAGGCAAGGCTACAAAAGGGAGTTCCAAGCAAGCTTCAGATGAGGAGGATAGGCCCTTGCAAGATCTTGGCTAAGTATGGGTCTAATGCTTATAAAGTTGATTTGCCTACTAATGTTTCTTTGCCCCCCCATTTTTAATGTTGCAGATCTGATTGCTTTCAAAGGGTAGCCACCTGAGGAGGTTCAAAGAGTTTCAAATGTTTCCAACTCCCTTTCTAATCTAACTCTCCCTTCTCTTTCTTTTTCCCAAGCTGAATAGGTTCTAGACTCCAAAGTTCTCAAAAAGACAAGGAATCACACCTATATGGAGCATCTCATCAAGTGGAAGGATCACCCTATCTTAGAGGCCACTTGGATATCTAAAGCTAACTTTCATAAAGTTTTCATTTCTTCTTCTTTGTTGCATCAAGGAGTCGCATGACTTCTTTGTTTTTGGGTAAGTATGGTGCAGGAGCACCTAGTTGAGTAAAACTCTCATTTTTGGGTATTTAATGCTTTTATGTTTCTAAAGTTTTGTGTTAGGTTTATTTTCTTGTTTTAGGTTGTTTTGGGTCATGTTTAGTGGTTTTGATCTCATTTTAGCCTCTAGAGATCAACTTTTGCCTGTTAGGCCTTGAGTTGACAATTTTTGGCAAAAATGTGAAAAATTACCAAAAAGGTCTCTTAATGTCTTCAAGAGCATTGAAAAATGGTTTTTTATTGTTTTTAATAATTTCTAAGTTGTTTACTCAAGTTGATAAGGCTAGGTTGTCAAAAATGCCTTTGTGAGCAAGAAAAGTTGTCATTTGGATTGGAAAGTTGTCAAAATTGTCATTTTCTTGCAAAATGAAGTTATTGAAGCTTCATGTCCATACTAGGGATTAAAAACCAATTGGAGAAACTATATAAGGCCTCCATTTTCCTTGGAAAGGGTTGGTGATTGTACTTACAAGTGAAACTTCATAGAAATCAAGTTTTTTGGCTTTTCTAACTGTTTTTCATTCTTTTTGAAGAGCAGTCCGTACTGTAGCTATACAAATCCATACTGTACCTTCTTGGAAGTTGAGATTCTGATGTAATAAATCTTTCAATTTAAATGTTTCATTGGTTTTTCATTTGCAAGGTGTTTGTACAAAAATATTTGTAAATTGGGAACTTGCTACCCTGCCAGGGGTTTTGAGTTGTAAAATACATCAACTTGGTTCATCCAGGTCTGGGATCCCTCCAATGGATTCTTCCAAGTTGATCCATGTTTATATAATGTACATATCTTTCTTTTTGTTGTAGGAAAGTGTTTGGAATATGCAATTGAGTGAATACTAGGAAAGTGTTTGTCATTTGGCTAGTAGCTTGTACAAAACTCAAGGCTTACACTCAAAAGTATTTTGAGTGAGCAAATGAATGTGAGAAGGGCCTAAAAATTTTGGACAAATGGATTGAGTATTCTTCCTGGATGGCTAGTTTAGCTTGTTCTTTCTTAAATCCTTCTCACCTTGTAATCAAACAATCAGTTCACTGTTTTCATGAACTGTATATGGTAAAATACCCATGGAATGCTTGAAGAGCATAATCCAAGCCTTGAATCTTGAAGGAAATGTAATAGGAGGTGTGTTGTATATTTTAAGACCTCATTGAGGTACTTTCACACTTCCAAACTCTTTATTCTTGCAGGTCCCAAAGTGCAAATGTTGCTGACTGGTAAAAGGCAGAAAAAGGACAGTGACAGGGTAGTTTACTATTTTCCCACTTGCTTGCCAAGTGTTTGACATTTTGATTGCAAGGAAAAAATAGAGGAAGGTTCCCTATGAAGGGGAAAAGGTCCTAAGCCATTGAGGAGGCTTGAAGAGTGGTGTTAGAGAGACTTCCCAAATTACTTGGTCTAGACCCTACCAAACCCTCCAAATATGCCACAAAAAGTGAATAGTCATTAATCTGCACTAACAGTGGACCTAACCTTTAAAATATTTGAGTATGCACCCCTAAGACATCATTCTAAACAAGTTTTGTGGTGGAAATGCCCATCATTGAGCTAGGTGAGGAAAAAGGAGCCTATTAGGCCTCCATGGGCTAGTAGCCCTATTGCATAACACACAAATATGACAGTTTTTGTAAAATGCATGAATCCGATGGAAAAATGAAACTTGAAGACTTATGTAACATATTTAGAGAAATTCAAGCAACCCAACAACTGTACTTGGAACTCCTAGATAGTGTGTAGCCTCATCTGTGGGTAGTTGAGCCTTATTAATGAATTTGAGCAAATTAAGGGTTATAGACCTCAAACAAGATTATGAGCATTCAAAGGTGAACAATACCTTATTGCCCCTGCATTTCCATGTGGAAGACCCCTAGTACATTTTGAAACCTAAGGTTGAAGGCCCCAAGAGCCAAGCATGAGAAAGTGTAGTTAGAAGGAATAAGCATTTTGAGTAGATCTGTGCATCCGTGAGAATCATCACCAAAAAGGGAGTTTATTAGGCAAGTAAACCATGGAGTACTTCACATTACAACAACAAGAAAAATTGAGTAGTCTCACACAGTAGACTCTACAAGTCTTTGGCTAATGAATTGAATCTTTTGAGCAAATTATCTTTGTGAGTACTTTCCTAGCAAGCTCCCTAAGTATCACCTACTCCAGGAAAATAGACTGACCAAAAGTTGTCCAAACCTAAACCTTAAAGAATTATCCTATTTAATGGACTTCAGGTTCAATAGTAGTTTCTTCTGAAAATAGGTACATAAATCAAATGAGGCATCTTCCTGAATCATTCTGTAGGCGACATTCACTGTAGCAGCGGGGACAAAGTTTATTTTGCTAGTATAAAACACCTAGTAGCTGATCACCATGCAAGCATACTTAACCAAGTCATCTTTGATGGGGTTGATAGTCATTCCCCGTTGGACACTTAGAGAACCGGTGAGCTTGGTCATTTTAGCCTTGATGACCTTCCTTAAAGCTGGCACCTCACAATTGTTATAGAAACTGGTGACAACATGAATTGCTTTTGGTGTGATATCATGCATCCACTCAAGGTACATTTAATCACCGTGTACTCTGCTCAAGATGACGGGGATGTGGTCTTTCATGAACTATTAAAGAAAATAAACTGCATCATGTAGTTTCTTCCTCTCTAGGATGCTATATTTTGGTTTGATTTTCTTTTCATCCTCATAGAATAGACCTAGCTGGGAATGGATCACTAGGGATCCTAGGTCTTCCAATTTGCAATCAATATAGCTGAAATATCTTCCTCAACTATAACTCCAGCAGGTATCTAGGATAGGGCATTGTATTTCATCTTGTTTTGAATGAAATTCGCTGAGTCTATAGGTGCACTAGAATTGGAGTGTGATGCAGAAGCTATGATTAAATGATAGACAAAAATTTTGAGAAATACATTCACACTTTGAAATTTAGAGTTTTGCAATGTCATTCACAACACACCACTTCGGTTGTTGGATTACTGCTTTGGTGTTCTTCACCTAATTGATTGAAAAATATCTTTGGATTCTTCTGCAATATTTTGAATTTACTTTGAATCGCTTGATGAATTGCTCTTTATCGCTCTACATTTGAAAATTCTTTGCTCAAAAATAGATAAGTGAAAATAGCGTCAAAAATCCCTTTTAAATGATCTTTCACCTACCGTAATAAATGCTCCACCGCTAGGGTACAAACCCTTCTTTTTGCCTTTTACCACTTTAAAATCTTCTATCGATTGAAAAGTAACGTATACTAGTTAAGGTCTTTATCGATATAAACTGGGGGTTCAAATATTTCACTGATATTCTCCCCCTAAGCTTTTCTGAAGCTCAGTTTGCCAGTTCAGAGACTTCCACACTAGGTGCAGAAACTGGTTCATCTTGTGATACTTCTTCAGGTTTCCTTTTCCATATTTTATTCATTCCCACTTGAACAGTTTCAACATCAATCTTCCCTTCTAGAGTGATTGGTATATTATCCGATAGGGTCTTTCTCATTCTGCAGGTTCTGGCAGTCTGTCCCGGTTTGTTGCAATGGTCGCATATAATTCCAGGTGTTCTCCATGGTCCATTGTTCATACTACTATTCTTCCTTCTGCATGTTGCAACAATGTGACCGCTACCATGATAGATCAAATAGGTTGCTCTCCAACCAATTGCCACTTGATAGCCACCACCACCTGACTGATGGTCATAGGCATTATACTGGTTTGGATTTCAGTTCACAATGGGTTTCAAGATAACTCCTTGACTCCTTGGAGGGTATCTCCCAGTGTTGTGCAAAATAGACCTGCATTCAAATTCTCTATGCCCAAACTTATTTCATGCATAATAGTTTCCATTGAATCTATTGGATCTAGGCTTATTGTTTAGAAAATAAGAAAAATTATTGTAGGCCTTATTTCTACACACATTAGCAGTATGTCCTTCCTTGAGACAATTAAAGAAAATAGGTTTAATTTTTTTTTTACCTTTATCCTTTGATGCTAGTTTCTTCTTTGATGCTACATATTTTGTTCTAGAGGTCTCACCTTCCTCATAACTGGAGAAACCGAGTCCAGTGGTATTCTTTACCAGTTTTGCTGATTCAAGCTTTTGCTCTAGCTTAGCAATACTCTGATTGAATTTGGCAAGTATCTCCTTTGTCTTAGTAAGTTCTTTGGAAATAGAAGCATTTGGTTCCTTCAAGGTTGTATTCTTAGAAATAGCCATGTTTAGTTCACCTTGCATTTCTTCTTTTTCTACTTTACTCTCTTGGAGATGAGCGGTAAGGGCACTGATTTCTTGCTTCAGCTAAGAGATTTCATGATCTTTGTCTTTTACCAGATCTTTAGCTTTCCTTTGGTTCTCAAGCTCTTGACACATTCTGATAGTTAGTCCTTCTAGTTCCCTTCTCAGGTTGGCATTGGATTCATTCAATTTTTTAACTTCTTCAATTAGGGCATCCATGTCTACTTCATCAGAAGAACTATTTTTAGTAAGCTCCATTAGTCTCTCAGCATGCTCTCTTCTTTTTTCCATAGAGGCTTTATAATTGACTTTAAGTTCATCATAGGCTCTCTCAGTCTGAGTGAGATGATGAGTAAGTTCCCTCACAGTGTATTCCCCCATTTCTCCTTCCAATTGGTTATACTTATAGAAAGGTTGGCTCTGATACCAATTGATGAATACTAAGAGGGGGGGGTGAATTAGTATACCAAAAATCACTGAACTCAAACTTCTAAATAGTTTAGCAGATAACCAGTATATAAACAATTTAGCAGATAATCGGTATAATAGATTTACTAATAAATTGGTTAAGATAAACACAAACCAAATAGAAAACAAAGCATTCACCCACAGGAGCACAATCACCATAACACAAGATGTTTTGATGTGGAAACCCAAATGGGAAAGACCACGGTGAGTTGAAACTCACAAGTAACTATCTGTAGGATAGAAACCAGACCGGTTAAGGTCATACAATGTTCTTCACTAGAACAAATCCTGTTAGGAATCTAGATCTCTGTTAGGAGATAAGTCCTACTAAAGACTACCTTGTGAGAGGATTTCAGATTCATAGTTGTGAACCACCTTGTTAGAGGATTTACAAAGGATTTCCTAGGCCTACCCGGTTAAGGGTTTCAGACTTGTCAAAGATGTGAGTAATCAACAAGTGAGTGATCTAGATACTAGCACAGTATGCTTGGTTAGATCCTTGATAACTATTAATGCATTTTAGCATTACTTCAGTCTTCAATATCTCCACACTCCTACTCTTCACACAGACCTAATCTTCTCTTCTATGATTGCACATACAAACCCTCATCATCTACTAAAACCCTAGACACAATGTCCTTATAAAGGAGTTTGATTTCATATCGGTCCAATAAGATTAAATTACAAGTTCCTAGGTTCAGTGCATCTAGACACATTTGGTAACATGACACAAAATCACCGCCAAAGTGTCGGTGGATGATAACTCATCATAGAAATACTGGTTAGTAACTCATCATAGAGTAGTACTGGTTCATACAATTTATTGATTACCGGTTGTCAAAAATAAAGAATGGAAAAATGTTAACTACTGCTTTGTTCCTTTGTACCACTTGAGATTCTCGAACCTCTTGAGGTCTTCATACCGCTTGAGGTCTTCAATTAGTTTGTGACCAATAAACATCTTCTAAAAAACACTGATAGTCTAAAGACTATAATACATAATACCGGTTGGAACAAATACCGGTTGAGCATAACTCATACATCAAGAAAGTGTACACAAAGAAAGTGTGTGTCCATCAATGACAATCACAACATCATCAAAATGCCAACAAAAAACATTTCAAAGGTAATTTACCTCTATATTTACCAATGCCTCTGGGCAACTGCTTGGCCAACAATGCTTCAAGCTCAACCAAATTGTCTTCATCATCAACTTCTCTGCTAGATCTAGATTCATAACTGTGACTTACATCTCTACTTTTCCTCATAGATGGGTTAGAAACTAAAGATCTAAATGTAGAATTAGATTTCTAAACACTACCATCATAACAATTTAATTCAAAAGCAATAATCTTACCAATGATGGATTCAAGGGTTACCTTAGTTTTGTCAATAGACTTTTAGCTCCTGAATGACTACAACTCAGATAGCATAGACCAGTAGCAGGGTTCTCAACACCTTACTAGCCACTATGGCATCTTCCACTTTACCACCAACACTCTTGATCTCACCAACTATCTCTTTTATCATTTCACCATACTATTGGATGTTCTCATCTTCAACCATCCACATGTCATCAAACTTTCCTCTTAGACTCTCTTCCTTAGCAATCTTCACATGTTCATCATCATTATAAATCTCTTTAAGTTTATTCCATACCTCATATGCAGTCTCCTGACGATGGACATCAACATATTTTGCATTAGACAAAGAACTGATAATAGCCTCTAGCGATTGATTGTTTTTTTGTTGCGCTTTCTTCTGATCATCAATCATAATCCCACTAGGTGCAACATATTGAGTACCAACATGTTCCCAGTATTGATTTCTTAAAATCTTGATATAAATTTTCATTCTATCACTCCATATTATATAGTTCTCTCTATTAAACTTTGGACCTTCCTTCTTTGTCATGTTCTGCAAGATCTTTACCTCAAGCTATTAGGCTTAGACCTTAGAGGACCTAAGATGCTCTGATACCAATTGATGGTATGATGAAAGAATAAGGATCCGGTCAACTACTAAGAGGGGTGGTTAATCATTAGATGGAAAAACTAATAATAACTTTCACCAATCTCAAAATCAACTTCTCAAAGTAAGCTTAGAACTATCAATGCAATATCACTCTGAAGATTAAACTGTGAAGTTACACTGGTTTTCTATTACAACAAATTAACAGTAAACAACTTGAAACTCATAAACATCCAAATACTTTTAGTGACATAAGTAAAAATTCATTTCATATTGTTGTCCGTTATCATGCCTTATCAAAGTGGATTAAGTAGTTAAGCAAATCAACCATAGAAAACATAACCACAAAAACATTCACCACTTGACACAATATTTTTGACATGGAAACTTGAATGGGAAAAACCACGGTGAGATAAGACTCACAAGATAACTTTCTGAACTCTTCTAAAGTTTGCCTTGTTAGGATCCAAGCCTATCAAAGCTTTACAAAAATTCCTGTTAAGAACAGATCCTGTTAGGGACCACCCGGTTAAGGGATTGACTATAATGCCTTGTTAGAAGCAATACCATGTGAGGAATAACCTCAGTAGAGGATTTGAAATCCAAGCTAATGGACCACCTGGTTAGAGTATTTAAATAACACCAAGCTTGTTAGAGCTTACCCAGCTAGGGGATTTTACTATTGTAATTGTTAGAAAATAACAAGGGTCTACTGGTCTATTTGAATAGCACTACACTTGCTTGTTCAAATCATTTTCATGCTTCTATCTGCCTTTACACAAACTATAGATACATCATCTAGTTTGGCAACCACACACTCAACTAAAACTTTGCCAACTCTTAAAATAAAACAGCTCATCAACCTTATAAACAAATCAATTAGGTCGGTAATACAACAAAAAACTAATTCTCTCAAAGAGATTACAAACAAGTCGGTTCAAGTATGACTATTGGATTACATAAAAATCTATACATATCATTCAAGAAAGCCTCGACCGCTCCTTGATCACCGCTTCATTGAACTTAATAACTCATCATGCGCTTTGCATTACATGCAATATACTTGCTCATTCCCTAGACAAAAACCGTTACCTCAACATGCCAAAAAATCTTTGAAACTCTCTTCATACAATAAGCATACATGTTATAATCATTTCCACTCATCATCCGATCATAAACCAATACAACCAATTCACCAAACTTAATTGGTTTGGGTTTATCAAATCAATAGGTAGGGTTTACTGGTTCAACTCTGCAAACTTAATAATAATGGTTCACTCCACAAACTTACCTACCGATTACAAAACAACATTACAACAATATCATTACTGGTTAATTGACATCAATGACAACATAACATATCATTAATGCAATCTTCATGCAAATACCAACATTAAGATGTTGTTGAAGCTTGTAAAGATGAAATTTGGATGAGAGCTATGAAAGAAGAACTAGATCAGCTTGAAAAGAATAATACTTGGGAACTTGTGCCTAGACCTAAGGATAAAAATGTCATTTATACTAAATGGGTATTTAGAAACAAATTGAATGAATTTGGTGAAGTTGTCAGAAATAAAGCTAGACTAGTTTGCAAAGGTTACTCACAACAAGAAGGAATTGATTATGAGGAGACTTATGCTCTAATTACCAAACTTGAAGTTATTAGACTGTTGCTTTCTTATGTTGCTTATAAAGATTTCATGGTATATTAAAAGGATGTCAAATCAACCTTTTTGAATGGTGATCTAGAGGAAGAATTTTACATTGAACAACCCGATGGATTTTCATTGTTGGATGATGGAGACATGGTATGTAAGTTGAAGAAAGCTCTTTATGGATTGAAACACACTCCTAAAGCCCGGTATGCTAGATTAGATAAATACTTTTTGAAATTGGGATTTACTAAAGGTACTACTGATAGTAATTTGTATTTCTAGATTGAAAATGATAAGATCCTGATTGTTGAAGTCTTTGTTGATGATATTATATTTGGTGGTGATGATAACTTGATCATGAAGTTTTTCGATGATATGCACAAAAAAATGGAGATGTCTATGACTGGTGAGATGTAATTCTTCTTAGGTTTGTAGATTAGACAGGCAGGAAAAGGTATATTCATATCTCAAACTAAGTATGTGAAGGAATTGTTGAAGAAGTTTGGATTAGATGATTCCAAACTGGTTGGATTTCCTATGGTGACTGGTTTTTAAATTTTATAAAAACTATGAATCTCTGAAAGCTAATCAGAGTTTCTATAGATCTATGGTTGGTGGACTTCTATATCTTACTTAGACTAGGCCTGACATTGTGCATGTTGTATGTATGGTTCCTAGATATCAAGTTGATTTGAAAGAGAGTCATGCCACTACTATTATGAGGATATTCAACTATCTAAAGTGAACTATGAACTATTGATATAGGAGCATCCCTGGTTGATGAGCAATCTTGCATCATCCAAAAATATTTCCTTTCAGTTTTGTTTGTGTTCTTTGTGCAGTTTTCTGTGTTCTTACTAGTTGGTACCGGTAGTTGCTTGTTCTTCGTGGAAAATCTTATTTTTGGTTTCTAGGTTGGTTTGTGTTCTTAATCCCATATTTTTAGTTCATTTGGGTTGTTTATTGGTTATTTATCGCTTCTCGTTGATTGTTTCTAGGTTCTTAGACAGTTCTTGTACCTACCAGTTGGTTTTCCTTCATTACTAGCACAATTATTGGCATGTGGATCTATCTTGGGTCTTGTCCGATGTTCTTTAGCATGTGGCCAACCTTCTTGTTGAACCACATTTCTTGGTTGTTATTTTTTGGAAAGATTTCTTTAATTCGTAGGGCTGACCTAATTACACATTTCATTTCCTGCATTGGTAAATGTAAACTTCTGAGGCTGACCTAGCTATGTTCCGGTGCATGTAAATATGTTATTATGTAATCATTTGTAAGGGCAGAAGAAGTAGAATTGAGAATAAGGATTGAGATTTTCTTTTTGTGATCTGGTTGATTCTTAGAGTCCCAAATTGGATTGTATATGGTTGATAGCCTGTATATAATCGATTAATTGTTAGATGTTCTTTGATTATTATATGTGTTGGCAATTGACACTCAATTGGTTGGTTTCACTATGTTGTCATTCATGGAAACATGGTATCTTGTTCCAGCTTCATGTTTTGGTTCAGTTGTGTATCGAAAAGCACTTCACAGACACTACATCAACACTATTAGGATAGAAGGATTTCTTTCGTTACAGGCAATGTAGGATGACATGGTTTAGAATAAGGTTATCAGTATTAGATGCTGACATCTCTTAGATCTAGCATCGACAATTATTTTTGATACTCATGTATTTATGTTATCTAGCCAACATGTATATCAATATTATACTTATCTTTGTAAGTCGACATAAGGCATGATATGTTGTATAGGGTATAAAGGTCAGTTGGATAAGATCATTTTGAGATATGGAAAATGGTAATTGTACACACCTAAAAATGGTCTAAAAATAATTAATTAAATAAGCAATTATTTAATTAATCCCCCTCCTTAATTGAATTGAATTCATTAGCAATTTGATTAAATCCATTTCATCTACTTATAAATAAATCTAAGGATCTATTTAATAGGTTCTTTTCAATAGTCCCCTTTGATTAATTAATCCTCCCCCCATTTAATTCATTTCTTCTAATCCCCTAATTAATTAAAACAAAAAAATTTATGAGTTGTTGAAAGTTAATTAGCCTTTTCCTATTATTTGAATTTTTAAATTCAAATTACCCACATGCCTCCTAACTTGTAACTACCTAACCTAACTATCCCCCTAACCTAACCCATTCCACCTAACCTTGGGTTTAACTAACCCTATCATATCTTGCACATCCTAACCTCTTTATCCTAACCTCCTATGGGTTGGATATTCTCACCTTGAGACACATGGCACTTTGGCCACATGTCTCCTCCCTTGGACACCTGCCCTCTCATGAGCATGGCTCCTTGACACTTGTCACCATAGAGATGACAAGTGTCCCTTCCTCCAACCTCTTCTCCAACCTCCTCCAATTTCACCCTTGATATCTTTAGACTCAATCTTGACTGTTGATTCCTGTTACCTCACCCCTAGCCTTGGAGATCTTATAAATATCCCCCATTTTGGAGCATAAAGGATCCCATCTCATATCAATTCAGGCATTGTTAATATAGGCATTTACCTAGTTTAATTTGATAATTTTCTATCATAATTGTTGAATCATGTAGCTTAATCAATCTCTTTTCTAGCTTAATTGCATCATCATAATAGCTTGATCATGCATATCATTAGCTTAATTAGACTCTTGGATCAATCTATCATAATCAATCACATTTATCTTGTATATCATATCATTTCAAATCCTCTATCTAGGTGTAGTCTATTAGGTCCTGGAGACAACTGAGAGGGGGGGTGAATCAGTTGTCTAATAAACTCAAACCAAAAACCAATTAACCAACTTAATGCTTAATACCAGTAAACCAGTTAAGTATGTCGGTCAACAGTGTTAGAAGTAAATTGCTATACTGGTAAAGATTAATGCATGAAACATAAACATAAAGTCATCCACAACACATAACACCAATATTTGTACGTGGAAACCCTATAAGGGGAAAAACCATGGTGGGAAACCTTACCCACAATCAGATGATACTACTGCAAATAGTAAGTGTACATAAATGGGGTCTGCACATGCAGAAAGGCCAATAGCTTAGAGCTCACTGCTTAATCACAAAATGGGAGTCACACTGACTACAATTGGATGGTTAAATCCAATAAGAATGTATTGTACAAAATAGCATATTCATATGCTGGATTCAGTACCGGTGTAATGCTGATATGCTTCTACAAAAACCTAGCTTCACCTTCAAATGATGTCTTTGTGTATACCTCTACTTAATCTCACATATACCTTCTCACAATTCTTATTCGCATTCCACTTTCGATCTTACAAATAAGATCTTACATTTATACCATAACCTAAGACCAATTTTAGTAGGTCAGCTCTACAATATATTATAATAAAAACATTTTACAAGTAATATAATATCTGATGCAATAACTGATTGAACATGTTAGCTTAATGCATTTATAACAATAATAAATCATTTCTATAGCGTGCCATGCTTATCTGGAAAAGATAAGCCTGCCGATGTAACTCTAGATAACCCTGGACCTATTTGCTAGTAAAAGAAAATATGCAAATATGAATATACCAATGATTAATTCTTCTAAACAAACAAAGTGTCCACATGATGTCTTCAACATTACCAAGTGCCGGTGAATATTATATCCTGTCGGTGAACCATATACCAGTAACTGTGCAATAATTACTTGCTTGTCGGTGAATGCTGTTGGATCTCCAAAGTGCTAGTGTTTCAGTAGGTGTTGAGATCAATGAAAAAACCATAGCAAAATACCAACAATCTTCCCCTTTGGCATTGATGGCAACACAAGATGGAAAAACCATCAAAGTGTCAAAACATAAATGCCAAATACTAAAAACCAACAATCTCCTCTAAACAATTTCTCCCCCTAGGAGCAACATGTGTTTATCCAAAGAATTTTTTTCAGTACCAATCTCTCCTCAAAAGATAATGTGTTTTTCCATAGATATCTCTCCCCCTTTGACATCAAATGCCAAAGTTACAAAAATCAAGTTCATATACAAAATACCAATCAATTCCATATACCAACTACTCCCCCTGAGAAGTAGCTTCCTCATCAAAGACCAGAGTAAAAGATTTGTCTTTCAATTTTGTTGGTTGATGACAATCACCAACTGTCTAAGTCTCTACCAGTGGTGGTATGACTCCAAGCTAGTCTCTGAGATATTCAAAAGTCTCATTAGGCAAAGGTTTTGTGAAAATATCTGCAAGTTGTTCTTTAGTATTCACATAAACCAGTTTTATCTCCTTTTCTTCAACTTTTTCCCTTAAAAATTCAGTTTGATAGAAACATGTTTTGTTTTAGAATGTAATATCAGATTCTTAGATATATCAATTTATGTAGTGTTATCACAATATATAGTAATAGTTTCTTTGCATTTTACCTTTATGTCTTTCAACATTTTCTTAAGCCATAGTACCTGTGTACAGTTAGTTGCTGCTACAACATATTCAGATTCTGCTATTGATAAAGATATACAACTTTGTTTGAGATAATTTGTCATTTGAGATAATTCTTTCAAGTACTTGGATTGACTCAAAAATATAACTTTATCAGTCTGTGAAATCTACAATCCTAAAAAGAATTTTATTTCTCCAATCATAGACATTTCAAATTCTTGTTGCATTTTAATAGAAAATTCCTTACATAATCCATCTTTTCCTCCAAAGATTATATCATCAACAAATACTTCTATAATCAAGATGTCATCATTAGTTATTTTGTAATATAAATTGTCTACATTTCCTTTAGTAAAACCAATCTTTAAAAGATACTTGTCCAACCTTGCATACCAAGCTGTTGGGTCTTGTTTCAATCCATACAGAGCTTTCCTTAACCTGCAAACCATATCATTGTCATCTTTCAAAGAAAATCCATTAGGTTGTTCAATATATACTTCCTCTTCAAGATCTCCATTCAAAAATGCACATTTAATATCCATTTGATAAACTTTGTAGTCCTTGTGAGCTGCAAAAGCCAAGAATAATCTGACTACCTTAATTCTAGCTACCGGTGCAAAGGTTTCATTGTAATCAACTCCTTCTTTTTGAGAATATCCCTTACACACTAGGCTTGCTTTATTTCTGACAACCTTACCATCTTCATTAAGTTTTTTTCTAAATACCTAGTTGGTTCCAATTACATTTTTCTCTTTAGGACGGGAGCTAATGTCCAAGTATTATTTTTCTCATTTTGTCCTAATTCTTCTTCCATAGCTTTAATCCAAAATTTATCTTCACATGCCTCATTTATAGATGATGGTTCAATTTGAGAAATAAGACATACCTTCTCATTTGCCAATCTTCCTCTTGTCATAACTCCTTTAAGTTTGTTTCCAATTATCTGATCTTCAGAATGATTCAATCTTACATACCGGGGTGTCTTAGTTTGCTGTTGTTCTTCAATTACTATGGAATCCTCTGATGGTACCGGGGTAACTGGATCTTCATTCTATACTAGTGGATTTAGTTTAGGTTCATTTGCCACAATTTCTATTGCTGGTTCAGAGTCTATATACCTTGAAGTTCCTCTGAATTGTTCATCAATCTTTACATTTGTACTCTCAACAATTTTTTGCAATCTCTTATTAAAACATCTATATGCCTTGCTCTTAGATGAATAACCAAGAAATATTCCTTCATCACTTCTAGGATCAAATTTGCCAGTATACTCATCTCTTCTAATATAACATTTACTTCCAAAAATTCTGAAATACATAAGAGTAGGAGTATTACCAAACAATAGTTCATGAGGGGTCTTACTGGTTTGACCTTTGATGTGAACTTTGTTGAATGTATAGACAATAGTGCTAACTGCTTCTCTCCAATACACGTGGTAGATTTGCTTCAGATAACATACTTCTTGCTGCATCCAAGATAGTTCTATTTTTTCTTTCAACAACTCCATTCTGCTGTGGTGTCTGAGGTGCTGATAATGTCTTCTGATTCCATTCACTGCAAAGAATGTATTAAAGTCCTTAGATATGAATTCTCCTCCTTGATCTAATCTTAAACATTTGATTTTCTTACCGGTTTCATTCTCAACCATTGCCTTGAACAGTTTGAACTTTCCAAGTGCTTCTGATTTTTCTTTGAGAAAAGTAACCCAACACATTCTAGAATAATCATCAATAATTAGCATGAAATATCTATCACCTTGTAAGCTTTTAGTTCTTGCTGGACCACATAAATCAGTGTGAATCAAATCAAGAGAATTATTGGATTTGTCTGGAATACTTTTGAAACTAGCTCTAACTTGTATTCCAAATTGACATTCCTTACAAATTATATTCCAAGGTTTCACAATTTTAGGTAGATCTCTAACTGCCTTAGAAGTACCGATTTTTACCATGCAATCAAAGTTTACATGACATAGTCTCTTATGCCATAACCAACTTTCATCTATATGTGCAATCAAGCATGCCTTTTCACTGTTATTCAAATGAAAGATATTACCTCTAGTCTGATTACCGATTGCAATTTCCAAACAAGTTCTATTCATGATTTTGCATTTTCCATTTTTAAATTGTAACTAAAATCCCTTCTCAACTAATTGACCAACACTTAAAATATTATGCTTCAATCCTTCAACATAGTAGACATTTTCAGTGTTATGCTTACCATCAAGAGATATTGAACCCTTACCTTTGATTGAATAGGCTTTGTCATCTCCAAATCTTACTAAACCTCCATTGTATTCTTGAAAGTTCAAGAATTTACCTTTGTCTCCCGTCATATGATGTGAGCATCCTGAGTCAATGATCCATTCATCCTTTACTTCAACTTTAGCTGCTAGGGCTTGTTCTATTGATTGAGAAGAAGGTGTCGGTTGATCTTCTATTATAGCAACAAAAACCCATCCATTGTCTACTGGATCCTCATCAGAATCATCAGTCACACCTTCATTAGCAATGTAACAAGATTTGTCTTTGTTCTTCTTAAATTTGTATCTCTGATATTCAGGATTAGGCTTGTATGTTCTTCTAGCTTCTTCTCTTAGTCTAGCATGTCTATTAGAGCATCTCAAAGCCATATGACCAATTTTATTGTAGTTGAAACATTTAAAGGGCACTTTACCTTTATACTTACTTCCAACTGGACCTTTTGGCATCTTCCTTGCAAATAGTGCTTCAAGTTCTTCAAGCTCTTCATTCTCCTTCCTAGTTTCTTCAAGTTCTCTTGCATAAAAGGCTTTCCAGTCTATTGTCAAATGATGGAGTAGATGATGTTTATGCTTTAAAGGCCAAATCTATCTTTATAGTAGCAACAGGACCAAATTCCTCAATTTCAAAAGCTGAAAGTTTTCCAACCAATGTATACCTAGTTACTGATGTATTAGGCATTGTTCTCAACTCATTTATAGTAGTAACCTTCATTTTATATGCTGGTGGAAATCCTCTTAGGATTTTTGAAACAATTTCATCCTCACTCAGGGCTCCTCCACAACATTTAATACCCAAAACAATTTCATTTACTCTTTCCATAAAAGCAGAAATTCTTTCATCTTCTTCCATTTTTAGATGGCCATACCTGACTCGGAAGCTTTCAAGTTTTGCAATCTTGATTGTGGAATATCCTTCATTTAGTGTTTCCAAATGATCCCAAATAGCTTTAGCAGTAGATCTATCTGATAATGTGCTCAAAAGTGCTTGTCTTGGTTTGCAATCATTCTCCTCATCTTTAGCTAAGGTAGTTGGAGTCGTCTGACCAGCTATAGCAGCAGTATAACCATTCTTTGTAACTTCCCAGATGTCTTTACCAATGCAATTTAGATGTGTCTCCATCCTGATCTTCTATATCCCATAGTTGGTTCCATCAAGTTTAGGATTGTCCTTCCTGAAATAATTAGTAGACGTTGGATCTCCTCAAGTTGTTAAACTTCTGCAAAAGAGGACTAAGCTCTAATACCAATTGTTAGGTCCCAGAGACAACTAAGAGGGGGGGGGGTGAATCAATTGTCTAATAAATTCCAACCAAAAACCAATTAACCAGCTTAATGCTTAATGCCGGTAAACTAGTTAAGTATGTTGGTAGACAGTGTTAACAATAAATTGCTATACTAGTAAAGATTAATGCATGAAACACAAACATAAAGTCATCCACAACACATAACACCAATATTTGTATGTGGAAACCTTGTAAGGAGAAAAACCACGGTGGGAAACCTTACCCACAATCAGATGATACTACTGCAGATAGTAAGTGTACATAAATAGGGTCTACACATGCAAAAAGGTCAACCGCCTAGAGCTCACTGCTCAATCACAAAATGGGAGTCACCCTAACTATAGTTGGATGGTTAAATCTAATAAGAATATACTGTACAAAATAGCATCTTCATATGTTGGATTCAGTACTGGTGTAATGCTAATATGCTTCTACAAAAACCTAGCTTCACCTTCAAATGATGTCTTTGTGTATACCTCAACTTAATCTCGCATATACCTTCTCCCAATTCTTCTTTGTATTCCACATTCGATCTTACAAATAAGATCTTACATTTATACCATAACCTAAGACCAATTTTAGTAGGTCGGCTCTACAAGATATTACAATAAAAACATTTTACATGTAATATAATATTCGATGCAATAACCAATTGAACATGTCGGCTTAATGCATTTATAACAATAAAAATCATTTCTATAGCATGCCACTGTGATCTGAAAAAGATAAGCCTATCGGTGTAACCCTAGATAACCCTCGACCTATTTGCCGGTAAAAGCAAATATGCAAATATGAATATACCAATGATTAATTCTTCAAAACAAAGTGTCCACATGATGTCTTTGACATTACCAAGTGTCTTATATATCATTCCAAGTGCTGGTGAATATAATATCCTAGCGTGAACCATATATCAGTAACTGTGCAATAGTTACTTGCTTGCCGATGAATGTTGTTGGATCTCCAAAGTGCTAGTGTTTCAGTAGGTGTTGACATCAATGGCAAAACCATACCAAAATACCAACATAGTCAAGTCACTGGGATTTCTTATCTAGATCTGAGAGAAAATCCACACTCGCATCCCTTAGGAGGTGATACGTCCCTTTGTCATTGTTTATCTTTCATTTTCTTTTAATTTTCTAACCATTCTTGTAATGATCTATTGAGTGTTTGTGTTGCACCTCTAGGTACCCTAATTCACACACACAACAGTAATCGAAATGCTAATGCAAATGTAATGGAGATGTGTATGTTATATGATGTGAAATATATCAGAGAGATTATGTATGAGGATATTTATGTAAGGGTTATTCTGGTAATGGGTTTAGGGATTCAGATCGGAATAGATAGAGCTTAACCGGAACTGTATTCTGGCATAGAAGATGCTATCTTTTGCAGTTCAACATTTCTTCAGATTGTAGTCTGTATTTACATGTAGTCAGTGAGGCTCCTTTTGTGATTGAGCAATGTGCTCTATAAGCCTTCCTGCAAGTGTAGGCCCCTTATATTTGGTAATATCTCTTCATATGGCCAGTGGATTGATATTGTGGGTCACAAATCCCACCGTGGTTTTTCCGCTTTGATGTTTTCCATGAATAAATGCATGTGTTATGGTTCTTATTCATCTGATTGGCTTATTGGTTGCTTTACTTCTTTCAATTCTATATATACCGGTATACCAGTTGGTGTATGCATGTTTTAATAAGGTTAAAGTTGAACTTTTCAGTATAACACTAATTCACCCCCCCTCTCAGTGTTATTGGATTCCAACAATTGGTATCAGAGCCTTGTGCCTTGGAGGAAGTTTAATAGCTTGAGGAGGATCCTAAATCTGGAATCCATGGACATGGGTTTGGAAAAGCAACTTGAGATGGCACTTGAAGATTATGATGCTGAAAGGTTGAACAACTTAAAGCTATAAGATGAATTGAATTCTCCTCAGGAATTCATTCTTGTCCTATCGAAGAGGCTATCATTTGTTCAAGTTAGGAGGAAGGAACTTTTGCAAAATCAGGACGATGAAGAGAAAGATGCACTTAAGGAATAGTGTCAAAAAATGAGTCAGGAGAACATGGTTATGAGAAATTAAATGCAAGCTATAACTATGAGAATGTCTAAAGAGATTGAAGACCAAAAGAAAAAGGAAGAAAATCTTGTTGTATCCCTGAAGAACAAATTTGAAGAATGTGGTAGGTTGGTTCATGAGAATGATATGTTGAGAACTGATTTAGTACAATCCCAGAGTAATGAACAAGAGCTTGAGAGACAAATGATAATCTTGAGAGAAGATCTAACTATTGCAAGTGAGTACAAAGATAATTTAAGATTAATTCAGCATAGCTAGATGAGTTATTGAAGAGACAAAGGAAGATTAGAGATTCCAGTGGACTTGGATTTGAGCAAGGACAGAGTTCCACCATAAGGCATTGACAAGGAAGTTTAATGCTTATAAATTTAATGGTAGATGTTTTGTTTGCAATAAATTTGGTCACATGGCTAGGCAATGTAGAAATAGAGCAAATCAAAACCTTGATTTTGCTCTTGGTCATTGTTCTAAATGTAATAAGTATGGTCATAAGACAAAAGATTGCAGAATGAATGTTAAATGCTATGCATGTGGAAAATTTGGACATATGGCTAATCAGTGGAGGTCAAGCAATTATACCAGTTTTAGCAAAACAATTCAAAGAAACAATGTAACATGTTATGCATGTAATGAGGTTGGACATATTGCTAAATTATTTAGACGCAGAAATCCACTAGTTGGTAATGGAGGATCAAATAAGAAAGGGAAAGAGAAGGTTAGTGAAATCTAGAAAGATCATACTTAGAGATGGGTTAGGAATATTGAAGAACAATCTATAGATGGGAATGCACTAGCTACTTATCCGATAGAGAAGGTTGCTCCTACACCGGTAGGTAGCTCATTCGATAACTAAGGAAGATGCCTTAGGGGTAGGAAAAATTTATGAAGATACTACATATGCTCCGAGAAGAGGTTCTAGAAGATGTTCTAGACATTGGAGATGCTTATCCGACATGGATATGTTTTGTTTGAATTCCGGTGTCTTTCATCATAATTCATTGATGTCAATGAAAGATTAGGTTTTTTTCTTGGAGGATAAAAGGTCGAATTCACTTCATTTTTTATAACCTTGCATTCAGAGTGATTTTTGTGTGATTAAGAGAGATTCAGAGCAATCAAAGGCAATTCACTATGATCAGATATCTTGTTGAGCAATTTCACCGGTGACTGGAAGAATTTATTAAGGGTTTCACCAAAAGCAATTAAAAGGTATTTATCTTTAATCATGGAAGCAGGATCATCATCTATTCCTATCTTTGTTGCAAATCTGACTGTTGTAGAGGTCAAGGACTGTCCCAAGCTAATTTTTAAGCGGTATCCACATGTGGCTACCCTGGAAGATTTGTTTGCATCATTTTCCCATGTTCCGAAGGGAGTTGTTTATGTCAAAGATGTGAGGGCATACATACACTGTCATATTGAGGATTTGGGGACATCTTATATAAAGAGCATGTACATGAGTGAGTTTATGGGTGATTCTGGAAATGTCAAACCAGCATACAAGCACATTGAAGACTTAGACTTTATTGAAATTCTGGACATTCTAGAATTCAAAGATGAAATGGTTAGGTATGTTTCAAGAGGAGTACATCAAGAGTTTATCTGGTTAGATAGACCTTACAAGATCACCGAGGAAGCCATCAGGGTAATCACTGGTTTATCATAGGTTGGGCAATGTTCATATAAGAACCTGTCTCTAATGATTATGTCAATAAAATCACTAGCGTAACATCTAATAGGAGATCTATGAGAATCAGAACTATTACCCACATAGATATCAGATTCGGTAGCATGATCATCAATTATAAGGTAACTCAATCAAACCAACATAATTCTATTTCTAGGTCCTCTATTTTTGCAACTTACAAAATGATGAGAAAAAATGAGAAATTGGATCTATGGGGTTGGATGTTAGATGAATTATTAATAAACCTAGGAAACATTAAAGGTGAAAAGAAAGGGACTTTACCATATGGAAACTTGATTGTCTGCTTAATGTTATTTTTCATGAATGACACTCTCAGTTTTGGGAAGAGATAATGGGCATTTGATATCTCGGTAGGGAGATAATTGAAATAGTCAATTGCTACATTTGCCAGTCAGAGAGATGACAAAGTATGGGGATATTTTAAAGGATTCTAGAAGTCTATGAAATCTAGGGAAAGGGTTCCTAAGAATATTGTTGAAAAATACTTAGCTGACATATGATTCATGATGAAGAAAGATGAAACACTCATGGAAGAGGTCAAGCCTCAGAAGATCTGGATTGAGGAAATGGGCTATGAATTTGATGCACAGATCCTTGATTCTTATGCAAAGATGTTGATTGATGCACCTATTGATGAGGTTGAGAAGCCCTATGGTACTACAAAATAGAAAACACAAGAGGTTGAAATAGTTCAACCGGAAGAAAAGAGAGAAGTAGGAAGGAAAGGAAAGCAAGTTTGTCAAGAAGGTTTCACAAGACATCAAAGCATTAATTGATGTTGTCTCAGAGAAAGTCAGGAAAAGGAAAGAACTAGAAGTGTTCATTGAGTCTATCATAGCTGAGTCTAAATCTGAGAATGACACTCCCCTGGCATTCAAAAGGGTTAAAAGGAAGAAGATTGATGAAAAGTTGAAACTGATAGATAACTCTTTGAAACATTATAAAAATACATATAGAGTATGTTGTAACACATATGTACTTACAGTTAATGTGGATAAGAAGATTAAGGAATTTTAGGAGAAAATTGCAAGTATAGCTAATTATTTTGATGGATTGACTTCATTGACTACATCCATTGATGGCCAAATTTTGGTTTTGGAAGCCCAAATTTCTGTTCTTGAGAAAGAAAAAGACAAAATCATAAGAAGAGCCAGAATTTTGAGAGGCTTGGTGAGTCCCTAGTTGGATTCACGCAGTGTACATAAGAAGGAGTGTATGGATATGGTTGGAAAGCCCACACTGGCAGAGATAAGTGAGAAAGAATCATTTGCTCATATACTAAATGGACTTGTATCTATTTCCAAAACTTTTAAATTTGGTTGGGATACTTATCTTCAGCTATTGGAGAAGGTATATCTTGAAATTTTCAAATTTGTTAAGCTCCGGTAAGATATTTTTGGGATATTCATTGTACAGTTTTTGGATCTTTGACATTCTTTTTAGAATTTTTGATGGCATGGATGTCAAAGGGGGAGTGATATAGCTATGAAAAAGAAAAAAGGGGAGTTGTATACATTAGGGGGAGACATGGAATATCAATTATTTTGCATTGATGAATATTCAGCTAAGGGGGAGCAGGCAAGATGAAACTGGTAGATGAAACCTTGACCATTTTTCACATGAGTGTTGCCATCAATGCCAAAGGGGGAGATTGTTTGAAATTGACAGTCAATTGGTTGGTTTCACTATGTTGTCATTGATGGAAACATGGTATCTTGTTTTGACTTCTTTTTATGGTTTAGTTGTGTACCGGCAGGCACTTCATAGACACTACACTAGCACTGGCACCGACACCGACAGGATAGAAGAATTTCTTTTGTTACTGGCGATGCAGGCTGACATGGTTTAGAATAAGGTTATTGGTATTGGAGGCCGACATCTCTTGGATCCAAAATAAGCATTTGTTTTTAATATTCATGTATTAATGTTATCTAGCCGACATGTATATTGATATTGTAATTATATTTGTAAGTGGACATAAGGCATGATAAGTTGTATAGGGCATATAGGTCAGTTTGACTAGATAATTTTGAGATATGGTGAATGGTAATCAATATGGTAATGGAAATGTAATGAATATGTGGATGTGATATGATTCAAAATATATTAGAGAGATTATGTATGTGAGGATATTTATGTAAGGGTTATTCTAGTAAAGGGTTTAGGGTTTCAGACCGGAATAGATAGAGCTTAACTAGAACTGTATTCTGGCATAGAAGATAATATCTTTTGTAGTTCAACATTTCTCCAGATTGTAGTCTAGATCTATATGTAGTCAGTGAGGATCCCTTTGTGATTGAGCAGTGTGCTCTAGGCTGTAAGCCTTCCTGCAAGTGTAGGCCCCTTATATTATGTAATATCTCTTCATATGGCTAGTGGATTGATATTGTGGGTCACAAATCCCACCATGGTTTCTCCTCTTTGAGGTTTTCCACATATAATTATTTGTGTTATGGTTCTCATTTATGTGATTGACTTATTGGTTGCTTTACTTCTTTCAATTAAGTATGTACCAGTATACTAGTTGGTGTATGCATGTTTTAGTAAGGTTAAAATTGAACTTTGTTGTATAGCATTGATTCACCCCCCCTCTCAGTTTTATTGGATTCCAATAGTATGATGATTACGAGATGATTGTCGAAAGTTATAAGGTGTTAATATGATCCGTTTATGCAATCTTGTTGTGTTTTCTTGTTGCTTTCATGGTGTTTCTCTTGCTGCATAAGCCAGTTGATTCTCTTTGAGGGTTTTACCAGTTATGGCCACATCAAATGATATCAAAGCTGGTTATGGACTGGCTGGTGGAAGAATTGTTTGTGAACATTGAGGCATTCCTTTGGGTGGACAAATTGCTGATTGGAGGTAGGTTGTGTGTGTTCAATAGATCGCCAAGGGGAGGCAATTGAAACTGATAGTCAGATCACCGAGTTGAGGTAGTTCACCAGAGTGGAAGAAGAGATGCCATTGAGATGGACAAGCCCCCAGAGGGTAGAGAAAATGATGGAAGAATTCAAGAATGAAATAAGGAATGAAATCCAAAACTCTTTGGATAGTTTATGAAGAAACCTTGATTCTAGGCATGAATATGACGAAGTCGGTGAAGAGCTTGAGGAAGCTGAAGGACCGAAAGATGAAAGAGAGGAAAGATTTGCGAGAGAAGCGGTGCAAGTGAGTAAATTCTGTAAAGTTGAGGTTCCCAACTTTTCTGGAACACTAAACTTGGAGGATCCAATCAATTGGATTAGAGAGTTGGATGATTACTTTGAGTTTGAGGACATCAAGGACCAACAGAGAGTCCGATTGGCACAAACTAAGTTGAAAGGGCATGCTACCTCATGGTGGAAATAATTAAAGAAAGACAAAGTGGAGAATGGTGAATTGAAGATCACCCAATGGAGACAAATGGTTGCAAGTTGAAGGCAAAGTTCATACGAGGAAACAATGAGTTAGAGTTATTCAAAAAGTTGCAGAACCTGAAATAGAGAAACATGAATGTGAAGGAATATACTGAGGAATTATACAAGGTGGTGATTAGATCTAGACATAGAGATATGGATAGAGAAAAGGTGGTGAGATACATCAATGGGCTTACTTTTAACATTCAAGATGAGATGAGTATGTTGAAGGTTTCCACATGAAGAAGTTTACCAATATGATTTGAAGGTTGAGGAGAAGATGTGAAGAAGACAACCGAATAGGGGGAAGAAACTGATTGAGGGAGATGATTCAAAACCTAAGTGGAGTAAAGAACTAGAGGAGAAGACACCAAGGAAAGGTAACATTTCCTAGCAAATTTTTCAATTGTGGAGAAACTGGACATGGATTCTATGAATTTAAGCAAGGAATGGAAAGAAGTTGTGTGGCAAATGAGGAATTGGGAGGTGATGGTACTAGATTTTACTGTGCATTGGAGCAAGGAAAATCCCTTATGTTCAGAAGAAGATACTAGATCTACTCAAAGGAAGAATCTTTTCCAGATTATGTGTAAATCAGGTGGTAAGCGTTACATGGTTATTGTAGATAGTGGAAGTACTAAAAATTTGGTATTTGAGGAGATGGTTGTGAAGCTTGGATTGAAGAGGCTTGAGAATCCTTGTCCTTATGAGGTAAGTTGGTTACAAGATGATCAAAAGATAGAGATAATAGAGTAGTGTTTGGTGAATTTCAATATTGGGCCTTTCAGAGATGAGGTTTTGTGTGATGTTGTATCTATGAGTGCTTGTCATGTCTTATTGGGAAAACCTTGGCAGTATGATAAATGATCTATTTATGAATGTAGAAGAAACCTAGTCACTATTAAGAAGGATGGGCAGAAGTTCACATTGATTTATCTAAAGGAGAAAGAGAAGGAGGTGAAGAATATAAGTCCTGAGAAAAGTTGTTGTACTGAGAAACTAGTGGCAGAGGTTATACCAGAAGGTTTGATAGAACTGGTTGTAGAAGTTATATCAAAGGGTTTTAAGAAAGATCTGATAGAACCAATTGCATAGGTTATACTAGAAGGTGGCATGAGTTTATAGAATGATATGATAGTTGAGCCTGATGGATAGATGGAAACAAATGACAAAGAGCTTATGGTGACAAACCAGATGAAGTCTTGTAGTAGAAACAAATCAAAGTTGCAGAAGAAAGAGAGCAGTAAACAAAGACAATGTGTTGATCTGAATCAAAGGTAGAGAAACAAAGATAGTAAATAGAGATAATGTGAAAATCTGAAACAAGGGTAGAGAAACAAAGAGGGTCAGAGGTTAGAGAAGCTAGTTGAGGCACTAGAAGAGTTAAAGTCGAGATTGGCAGATAAAGAAGATGTTTGGATCAAAAATGAGCATGGGGTCTTTATTATGAATCCTTTTAGATGTTCATGAGATGCCTCTCATGGAACATATTTTTCTACCTAGATTGTTTGATGCAGGACCATCCCCAATCGATGAGAAATCTTGCATCATCCAAAAATATTTCCTTTCAGTTTTGTTCTTGTTTAGTTCTTTGTGCAGTTTTTTGTGTGCTTATCAATAGGTACTGGTAGTTGCTTGTTCTTCATGGAAAATCTTATTTTTGGTTCCTAGGCTAGTTTGTGTGCTTTATCTCATATTTTCAATTCATTTGGGTTATTTTTTGGTCACTTATTGCTTTCAGTTGATTGCTTATGGGTTCTCAGACAATTCTTGTGCCTATCGGTTAGTTTTCCTTCATTACAGGCATGACTCCTAGCATGTGGATCTATCTTCGGTCTTGTCCAATGTTCTTTGTCATGTGGCTGACCTTCCTTCTGAACCACATCACTTGGTTGTTATTTTTTGGAAAGAATTATTTAATTCTTAGGGCTGACCTAATTACACGTTTCATTTCCTACATTGGTAAATGCAGTCTTATGCGGCCGACCTTGATATGTTTCGGTCGGTATAAATATGTTATTATGTAATCATTTATAGGGGAAAAATTAGTAGAATTGAGAATAAGGATTGAGATTCATAATTTTTGGTCTAGTTGATTCTTGGAGTCCTGGATTGGATTGTATCTAGCTGATAGTCTGCATGTAACTAGTTAGTTACTGGATATTCTTTGATGACTATATGATGATTGTTAGATGATTGTTGGAAGTTATAAGGTGTTAATATGATCTATTTATAGAATCTTGTTGTGTTTTCTTGTTGCTTTCATGGTGTTTCTCTTGTTGCATAAGTCGCTTGATTCTCTTTGATGGTTTTACCAGTTATGGTTGCATCAACTATGGTGTATGGTACCCAAGGAATGATGATTTCATGTTGTGTGCCTACACAGATGTTGATTGGGCTGGTGATGTAGATGACCAGAATAGCACTATTGGTGGAGCATTTTTCTTGGGTAAGAAGTTAGTTTCATGGGATAGCAAGAAACAAAATTATGTGTTCTTATATACTGATGAAGCTGAGTACATTATTGCTACTAGTAATTGCACTCAGATAGTTTGGATGAAGCAAATGTTGAAAGATATTAGATTTATTCATGATGAGCCTAGTGTTATTTACTGTGATAATTCTAGTGCTATCAACATGTCAAAGAATCTGGTGCAACATTCAAAGATTAAGCATGTGTCAATGAAATATCATTGCTTGAGAGAGCAAGTCAGTAAAGACAAGGTGAAGCTGGAGTATGTATCTACAAAGGAATAGATAGCTAATATTTTCACTAAACTTTTTTCTATAGATACATTTTTCTATTTAAGAGACAAGTTAGGTGTATCTACCCCTCCTAATGAGAACTAGATGCATTGAGTTGCAACGATCTGATGGATTTTAGAGATTTATCTTTTATTTGGATTGATGAGTTGGTGTTGCTTCTCTACTGGAGTAGTCTATGTTTTGGGAAAGAGATTTATGATTTTATTTTTGGAGAGAGATTGGTTTTCTATTTTGATATCTTTGGCATTCTTGTCAAAGGGGGAGAAAGATCATGTGAAAAAATGCTTTATCTATCTTGGTCTTAGGGGGAGTTTGCTAGTGATATCTTCTTTCTTTGCATTGACTATTTTTCACATTCATATGTTGCCATCAATGCCAAAGGGGGAGATTGTTGGATATGGCTAGTAATTGATGTCAACATATTCCTGTGATCAATTCCAGTGTGATTGGGAAGATTTATTGATCCGGTTTTGTCGTTTTGTTTTGCTGATCACTATTTTGTAGAGTCTAGTATTTCCTCTGGTATATTCCGATGTGATCAGATTTGGTGCTGAGACTTTGGGATATTGTTTTGGTTGGTCTTGTGTATTTTCATTTTAGATGGTTCATGATTTGGTGCTCCACAAGTTATCTTTCTTCATGACTGTTGCTAATTGGTTGTGTTCCTGAGCTTCTAGATTTTGATAGATGAAGATTTGAAAAGTGGTGTTGGTGCGACTGTTATAGATGATTCTAACATGATTATTGGTGTTTCCTAGTCATGTCCTATTTTTTTTAGTAATCCTCATTGATCATTGTGAAAATTTTTGGTGATTTTCATCAACCAAAATTGACATTTGTGTTATGCGGTACATTTGGTGATGTAGCATGTTGCGGTTGGTCTTGGAATGATTTATGGTGGAGTTGGTAATTTGTGAATTTGAATTAGGTCCATTTTATGTCATATAAATTGTTATATTGGTTCGGTGGTCGATATTTGTATCATGTAATGTAATTTTGTAATTGAGAGTTGAGAGTTTAGTTGACCTTGATATCAAGATTGATGAATTGTATATATAGGTGAGTTATTCATGTAGTTTGGGTGTCAATGTTGTGTTTGCATTATTAGAGTGAGATTTGTGTGTGAACAAGTGATTTATCCTTTAGTGTTGAGTTTGAGATGAGATTGGTGTTACAGGGTAGACAATATGCTTAACCAGAACTATAACCAAGCATTTGGAGATGTTATTCTTTCAGTTCACTTCTTCTAGATTGTTGTCCAAATATTATTGTAAGTCAGTTAGACTTCCCTAAGGGTTGTAGCCTTCATAGAAAATATCTTTTGAGCAATGAGCTCTAGGCAGTGTGCCTGAATGCATGTGCATTCCCCATTGTAATATTTTCACATACTACTGTAGAGTATCATCTTACTGTGGGCATGTTCCCACTGTGGTTTTTCCCTTAACCGAGTTTTCCATGTCAAAAATCTTAGTTTTGTGTGTTGTGTTTTGTGATGTTAATTTTCTTATTTGTTTATTGGTGTAGTTTGTTAGATCTATTGTTATGCTTAAAGTTCTATTCATTCCAGTGAAGAGTGATTCACCCCCCATCTCAGTCTTGCTTCTTTGGTGTTGGTAACAAGTAAAAAGAGATAGTGTGTAGGTATGAAGCAAGTAAAAAGGGGAGAAGAGGAGAGGAGGTAAGGAAATTCAATTAAGTTACCACAAGAGTTAAGGAGGAAGAACTTTGTAGACAAATAATACTTTTGGATAAAAAATGAGCATGGGGTCTTTATTGTGAATCCTTTTTGATGCTCATGAGTTTCCTCTCATGGAATATTTTTTCCACCTGGGTTGTCTGATGTAGGAGCATCCCTAGTTAAATTGAGCAATCTTGCATCAACCAAAAATATATTTTCTTTTTCGTTGTTTCTGTTTTGTGTTGCAGTTTATGTGTTACTTCCGAAATTCTTTGGTAATTGTTCATTTTATGGTGTGGATTAGATTTTTGGCTTCCAAACATGTTCTTATCCTTGTTCTATATTTCTAGTTCATTTGGACTCTTTTCTGGCAAGTTATTGCTTCAAGATTGGCTATTTCTTGGTTCCCAAAGTAGGTTGGAGCTTAACGGCTAGTTGGATATTTCTTCTTCTACAGAGTGAATTCTCAAGTTGTGAATTTAATTGGCACCACGCACAATGTTCCTAATCCCTTGGTTGACCTTCCTTGGTGGTCAACACTTTTTTATTATCTTTGACAGAGGTGATATTCATGGTTTGGGTCTGATCTATCTTACATGTTTTATTTTCCTGTCTTTGGAAAATGTGATCCTTTGTGGCCAAATTGGATGTGTTCTAGATGCTTTTTATATTGTTGGAATTGATCCTTAGATGAGTAGAAAAATATGGTATGAAGATGAACTCATATTATTTAATTTGGATACCTCTTGGGGATTCGGATGGATTGTAATCTAGAATGTAAGTTGTTCTAGGCCTGTAGGCCTATATGTATTGTAGGATTTTGCCAAGATCAAGGGCACAATGAAAAGCATAAAAAGAGAGACAATAGAATGATAAGAACAAACTATATTCTCATCAATATGCAAATGATCAACTGGATTAACCAATACAATTAATATAGGCCTGCTTATATAGGCAAGGCCATATGGATGTATGAGCACACAATTATGACATGTGGCTCAATGAGAAACAAGGGTAGGTAAGAAATACTAGGGGTAGGTAGGAGAAATAATATAATATTCCACAAGAGGTGGATGACCCACCGAATGTGGAGTGTAACAACAAAATAAGACCACAAAAGGTGGAATTTCTCCTACAAGCTCTATCCCTATGTGCACACTTCCCTAAGTGTCTCAAATCCAAACTACGAAGAGATGCATTATCCTAAGTTAACTTAAGTAAAGTGTAATAATATCCAAAATGAATATTTATTTACACCAGCATGTATACTAGATGTTGTCAGTTGGTTTATGGTGAATCTACGATGTTGCGGATGTTTGAACCAATATTTTCTCTATTTTTTGTTGTTGCTTCCATTGTGTTACTCTTGTTGCGTGATATGGACTATTCTCTTTGAAGACCCTCTAAATTATGATTACATCAAGAATTTTATATTGATAGATTATATAATTGAGGATGAAAGTTGATATTTTCTTACCGATGTCTTGGGTGAGAGGGAAAAACTCAATCCACTTTGTGAAATGCTCAATATTTTTGAGAATGATTTTATGGTTCTTGGAGGATGGAGGGTGAATCTTGCCCATGAGATTGAATCCCCATAGATGAAAGGGCCATGGAGTAGTGATCAATTGAATTTTATATGCTAGTGCATGAATGAGCTCTTCATGAATCTGGCATTACTTGCATTTCTTGACAAAATGGTATTAATCTTTCTCTATTGTATACATGTAGTAACCAATTCTCATTAGTTTATTAGCTAAGGTTTTTCCACTAGAGTGAGCCCCACATATACCTTTGTGGACTTCATGCAATGGGATTTAAGCTTTGTCACTCTCTAAACATCTAATAAGAGTACCATCGAGACCTCATCGATAATTTTATTGGCTATGATAACATAACGAGAGGTTTGGTAGATGAAAGTGCAATGTTGGTTATTGGAAAGGCTGAGTGTAGGGATGTTATTGTGAAGGTAGGTTAAAATTTCATTGTTCTAAGGGGAATCAGTGTTGGCATTTTTTATGTTTATGTTGTGATTGTCATTGATGGACACACACTTGCATTGAGATCCCCTTTACATGTATGAGATAGAGCTCAACCGGTATCTGTTCCAACCGGTATGTTGTATTCTAGTCTTTAGACCATTGGTGATTTTGCAGAATGTGTTTCCCGGTCTGAAGTAGCATGTCGACCCCAAGCGGTTCACAGATCTCAAGTGGCACGAGGGAGTAAAGCGGCATAACACATTCTTACCACTCTTCATTTTTGTCAAACCGGCAACCGGTATTTTGTATGAACTGGTAATACTCTGTGATGAGTTACCAACCGACATTTTGTGATGAGTTACCAATCCACCAATTATTTGATGATGCCCACACACTAACAGTGCTTTTTCTGTCATGTTACTGAGTATGTCTAGATTCATTGAACCTAGGAAATTGTAATGTAATCCTATTGGACTGACATGAAATCAGATTCCTTTAAAAGGACATCATGTCTAGGGTTTAAGGTTGTTGTTGCAAAAAGGGTTCATGTTGTGACTAGGGTTTAAGGTGGTTGTCGAATTGTTGTGAGAGCGATCTTATCTGAGAAGATCAAGTTGTAACTGAGTGAAAGACTAAGAAGACTGAAGTAATGCTAGAATGCATTAGCAGTGAGCTATACTAGATCTAACCAAGCAGTTTGTGCTATCAGATAGATCAAATACTTGTTAATTACTCACATCTTTGACAAGTTTGTAGCCCTTAATCGGGTAGGCCCAAAAGCCTTTTGTAAAATCCTCTAACAAGGTGGTTCACCTCTATGAATCTAAAATCCTCTAGCAAGGTAGTCTTTAATCGGACTTATCTCCTAACAGAGATTGAGATTCCTAACAGGATCTATTTTGGTGAAGAACATTGTAAGACCTTAACCGGTCTGACTTTAACTGGTTTGGTTTCTATTCTGTAGATAGTGACTTGTGAGTTCCATCTCACCATGGTTTTTCCCATTTGGCTTTCGACGTCAAATATCTTGTGTCATGGTTGTATTGCTTTTGTGGGTGAATGCTTTATTTGCATTTTGGTTTGAATGTGTGATAACTGGTTTGTCTATTAAACTATTTTATTGGTTTAGCTTTAGACTGTTTAAGTGTCTAAGTACAAATATTTTTTGCATACTAATTCACCCCCCCCTCTTACTATTCATCAATCAAGACCAACAACACATACTAATTTAAACAGAGTGATCTCATATGCAGGGACCAAAAGATTATCTGCCAAGAACTCATAGTTGGTCTCATTTTGTGGCATAGCGATCAAGGAGGCAATGGTAGCCATAGCATTTGCAACTCAATTGTTCTCTCTTGGTATTTTCTCAAAGATGATCTTTCTGAACTACTTCTTGAATTCATCCACCATTTTCTTGTAAGGCATTAGTTTCTTAATTTTTGGTTGATAATCATCATTTGTTTGACAAATCACAAGTTGAGAGTCCCCAAAAATCTAGTTCTTTGATCTTCCACTAAACTAGATTTTGTAGACCTTTTGTTAAAGCCTTGTACTTTACAATGTTGTCTGTGCAAGGAAATGATAGCTGATATGATTAAGGAGTAGAATCCCCTTGACGTGTGATGACGAGCATGCCTAATCCTACCACACATTGTGTATATGAACCATCAAAGTATAATTTTTATAATCTTGATTTGGTCACTGTGATGATGGATTCATTCAAAAACACTAATACTGTAATAGGAGAATCATCGATCATTGGTGCATCTACAAGTTGGTCTACAATGACTTGTCCTTTGATACAATTTATGTCCACATACTCAATTTTGAATTCACTTTACATCATGACCCACCTAGTCAACCTTCCTATGAGATTTTACTTATTGATTAGATACTTTAGTGGATTGATTCTGGCTACAAGCTTTGTCTTGTCAGTTAGCATGTAATGACATAACTTATATGAAGAGAAAATTATAGAAAGACATGCACGCTCAATTGGAATATAATTAAGCTCATATCCAACCATTGTGTGACTAATGTAGTTGATGGCTCATTTTTTTTCCTTCATGGCCATGTTGTGCAAAGAGTGCCCCCAGTGTTGTCATTGTTGCTGATATCTAGAGTAACAATGCTTTTCCTTTAATCATTTCTATAAGTACCGATGCATTCAAGAGATAGTCCTTAATAATTTGAAAATATTGTTGGAATTTGTCATCCACTTAAACTTGATTTTCTTGTGAAGAAAATGTTGAAAGGAATGACACTTATCTACAATCTACACTATGAATCTATAGATTGATTGGAGTTTTCCTTGCAATGATTTAAGTTGACTGATGTTCTTAGGAGGAGGCATCTCTAAAATTGCTCTTACTTTTTCTAGGTCTTGTTTAATACTTCATTGTGAGGAAATGTATCCTAGGAGTTTCCTAGAGGTCAGTCCAAAGATGCATTTCTTAGGGATCAATCCAACTTTATACTTTTTCGTGGTGATAAAAATCCATGCTACTAAGATATCCAAATGTTCTTCCCTTGTAATTAATTTTCTCAAAGGATCATCTACATAATCCTCCATGATAATATTCATGATGTCATGGCTCTCTAATATGTGGAACTTATGTTCTTCAATCCGAAGGGCATGGCATTCCAACAAAAGGTACCCCACAGACATGTGAATGTTGTCTTGAGTTGATCTTCAAGTGCTATCTTAATCTGGTTATATCCAAAGAATCCATCCATAAGTGATAACATTGTATAGCTTGTTGTGACATAGATGATCAAATCAATGTTTCGTAATGGGAAGTCATCCTTGGGATAAGCCTTGTTTGTGTCTCTCAAATCAATGCTTATCCTTATGTTGTAATCTGGTTTGATAATAGGTACAAGATTGGAAATCCATTTAGGATAGTCAATTGGCCTAATGAAACCAATATACAACAAATTTTCAAGCTCAACCTTTACTATTAATGCCACCTATGGATGCATTTTATACAATCTATATTTGATTGGTTTGCATCTAGAGTAACCATCAAGTAATGTATAACCAAATCAATATCAAGTCTAGGCATATCTATGTATGACCATGTAAAATTTATCTCTTTATGAAGAACTTGTCAACTTTGGCCACTTGATTTCTATCAATGAACGTGGAAGGAAAATGTTATGTGGTACCTCTTCTATCCCAATGTTTGTTTTTTATGATTTCTTCTATCAACATAGATGACTTATCGTGATATGATGCCATGGGGAGGGTGTCAAACCTTCCATCCTCCAGCACCTCAAATATTTTTACACCATCAAATGCATCCTTTTCTTTAACACCATCAAATGCATCCTTTTCTTTTACTTTTTTGGGTTCAAAAAGTGTCATAGTGCGGTTTTCACTAAAAGACCCATTATTTGTTTTTATTTTAATATTTTTGTAACTAGAATTTTTGGCACCCTCTCTAAAGTATACCTTGCTATTAATTTCAATGGTGTATTCTACTATGTGTTTCTTGAGAGGGAGATAATCTTTTATGCCAGGGTAATCAATGAAGACCTCATCATTTTGGAATGTGTCAAGCTATGGAGGTCCTTGTTTGTCCTAGTCAATGAGTTGCAGGTGAACAATGGGAAGGTCATCGATATGTTCTAGGTTGGTAGGTGTAAGGGTAAAGACACAAGAATCTTTGGGTATGTCAATGAGGTAATTAGGGTCATAATTGGTACTCTCCTCATTAGCCTCTATCATGAAATAATATAATTTGACATCACTAGAAGGACACTCACCAATGGGAGTTATCCCTTTTCGTGGTTCTTGCCTAGAGTCTTGAGATGTATAGGCTCCAGAATCCCAAAAATTCTTTATCCATGCTTCACCACTGTATTTCTTTTCTTGGGATTTATAATTTGATGATGCTTGACCAACTTTGAATAGTTTTCTAAATTTTTCTTCCTCGGTGGGTTAACTATGTTCTTTGAAAATTTTTGCAAGCTCATAATCACTAGATGATTTATAAGAATCCCATTCCCATTCATTTGATTATGTATAATAACATTATTCTTTTTTTTGTTCATTAGTGGAAGTGGGATAAGTGATTTGCAATGTTGGTTGGGAATCAAGACCATGCAATCTCAATGGTGAAGGTCATCGATATGTTCTAGGTTGGTAGGTGTAAGGGTAAAGACACAAGAATCTTTGGGTATGTCAACAAGGTAATTAGGGTCATAATTGGTACTCTCCTCATTAGCCTCTATCATGAAAGAATATAATTTGACATCATTAGAAGGACACTCAGCAATGGGAGTTATCACTTTTCATGTTTTTTTCCTAGAGTCTTGAGATGTACAGGCTTTAGGATCCCAAAAATTCTTTATCCATACTTCACTACTATCTTTCTTTTCTTGGGATTTAGAATTTGATGATGATTGACCAACCTTGAATAGTTTTCTAAATTTTTCTTCCTTGGTGGGTTAACTATGTCCTTTGAAATTTTTTGTAAGCTCATAATCACTAGATGATTTATAAGAATCCCATTCCCATTTATTTGAATATGTATAATAGCATCATTCTTTTTTCTAGTCATTAGTGGAAGCATGATAAGTTATTTGCAATGTTGGTTGGGAATCAAGACCATGCAATCTCAATGGTGTCCGTTGCTTCTTTGGTACTAACTTAGGTTGTAATGGATCCACAATACCTTTCTTTTGTAGGCCAAGATCACCTTTTCCATGATATACCATCTTTTGTAGAAACTTAACGCCTTTTCATAGTTCTCAACTTGTATCTTCATGTGGTCTTGATTAGGTTGTTCTTCTAGTTCCTTGTAAAACTTAGACTTGTGGATATCTTCTTCTTGCATTTCACCGAATCTTTTGAAAGTAGTGGGATGCCATTTAATGATGATTATCAATATCTATTTTGAAGGATGTGGTCTACCATAATTCTTAGGAGAGTCCATTAATTATCTTAGATACATGGTTTCATTTAGATTATGTTCTTCCATGCCTTTATAATTGAATTTCCCTTTAAGCTCTACTTTCTTTGAAGTGGAGGCTTTTAATTATTCTAGATCAATGTATGTGCAAAATGAATTAGCCTCTCAATTGATTAGAACTATTGTTTCAGATCTTGGTCAAATATTATTGTAATATACATGGATTGGGATCATATTTGAATATGGTTTCAATTCTATTGTGTGGGAACATAATGCATTGGTGATAAGTCAAAGGCATTGCTCTCATTTCATGTATCCATGGTCATCCCAAAAGTACATTATATGTGATATCAAGATCAAGGAGTTGAAATACTACATCCTTTGTTATTGGTCCAACTCTTAGAGGTAGAGTGACTATACATTTTGATGAGTGTTCTTCATCATCATATGCCTTTATAGTGATCTTCTTTCTACAATCGCCAATATTTTTAGAGTTTCCCAATTTTATGATAAATTTGAATGTACAAATATTGAGGCCTACTTCCCTATCTATCATGACTCATTTTATGTAATTATTATGGAAGAAAGCTTCAATGCAAAGTGGTTCAATGTGTGGTTGTTGTGGAGGTGTGTCATCTGCTTCTATGAATGTAAGGCAATGGGGAGTAGAAATTTATCCCATCATGGCTTGAAATTGGTCCACATTTATATTTGTAGGATGTCTATCTCAATATTTTGTCCAAAATGGCTTTGTGTGGGTGAAATGCACAAAAGCTCAATGATAGAAATAAGAACAGGTATCTTTCCTAATTCATCTACAAAGTCATATTATCTATTGGTTGAATATGAAGTCATTTTGGGTGCAACACCTTGCAAAGTTAGTTTACCCCTTCTAGTAGTGACATTGCATTTGAGGGCTTTTCCTTTTACAATTATGGTAGATACATGGTTGTCCAATTCTGAAATATGATTGATGGCATAATTATAGGATGTAATAGTATAATTGGCATTGTTTTCCATCTTAGTGGCTTTTCCCTTGTCATTTTTTGGAAATAGTTCCTTTAAAATTGCATGATTTTCATTGGAAGTGTGACCCTCAATTTCTATTGTGCACCACTATCAATATGATCTTGAATAAGATTATTCAATTTGTGATAATTACTTATCTTATGGCCCTTGATCTTGTGATATTCAAAAAATTTATAATCATTCCACCAAGCAGTCTTTACCCTTGGTTCAAATAGTTGATTATCTAGAAATGTGATGAGCTTGTTGGCAACCAACTTCTTCAATACGGTTTTAATTAGCTATCCCAAATGTGTGTAATTCCTTAGAGGTATTGGTTCTCTTTGTGTATTAACTTTATTGTTGGATGAACTAACATTGGGGAAAGTTAGCTTTTCCTTGACCATATTAGCATCCATAACCCCATCATTGATGGTATTCTTGTTCTTGTTCCAAAATTAGAGTCTGTCTTTCCTATTAGGATCATATTTGTTCTCTTCGAAAAACTTGATGGTGCCTTGCTCAATGAGGACCTTCTCAACTGATGGACTCTTTTTAATAACATCCTTGAAGGTAGAAAAACATGCCATTCAAAGTTCATATCCAATTTCTTTGTTCACATTTTGGGTAAACATATCAACCATTTATTTTTGTCAAATTTGACAAGGGAAACGATCAGCCAAACTTCTCCATCATTATAAAAATGACACAAATAACTCCCCATTTTTCTTCTTCGTGTTGCATAAAGTGGTCACTGATACCTTAGTTTCATTTTTGTGTGAGAAATTTTGTATAAAGGCCTCTGCCAAATCACCCCATAACTTGTTCCTAGACAGAAGTTGTGAAAACCATTCCATGGCTTGTCCACAGAAACTTTATGAAAATAATCTCATCAAGTAGTAATCTTCTTTCATGACCTCTATGAAAGTTTGTAAAGAATTCTCTAATGTGTTCTTGGGATGTCCTTTTCCTATATACTTGTCAAACTCTGGTGTCATAAAATAAGGAGGAAAAGGAGGCATGGGTATGCTTCTATCATATAGATAAGGACATATGTCATTAATTGTATATTATTTTTTTGGTGTTTTCATAGTCGGTATCTATTGTTGCAATTCCTTAATTTGTTGTTGCAAATCATTGCTAGGTGGTTCTTTTTCTCTTTGAGTTATTCCCATGCTTGAGCCACTGGGAGGAAGAGGAGGAGGAATGTAATGCATGTAAGAATGATATTGATCATTTATATGCTCATATGGTGAAGGAATGTAGTTATTGTAAGGGGCACCTAATATGGTATTATAATGAGGATCACTAGGTCTAGGATGATTGTATGTATCATTACCATGGGTATAGTTGGTATTATAAGATTGATCTTGAGCAATGCCTCCAAATATAACACATGGTCTTCTTGCATAGGCATTGACATGATCTTGGGTAGTGTCTTGTTGTTTAGAATATTCATTGGTTTTCCTTCACCCTTGGAGATGACAAGTACAAGGTTGTTCATGAGTGTTTCTAGCATCATTGGTATTAGCATGAGTATCATCACTTTGTATTTTTAAAACAAGGATGAGGGTGACTCGGGCACACTTATGTCTATATCCATCATCATGAACACTAGCATTAGCTTAATTAGGATCCTCTTCCAAAATTTGTGTCACATCAAAGTCATAAGGTAATCTTACACCACTTTGAAAAAATAATTGTAAGAAGTATTGAGGGTCTCTTCTCATGATTTAGACACTTAAACTTTTGTTTTAGATTCATTAACCTAGCTTGCTTTGTCTCCAAATATCCTTCATATGATTGACTTAATTTATTTCAGACCTCTTTGGCTTCTTTCAATTTGCTAAAAATAATCAAAGTTATAGCCTTTTCCTTATTCTCATGATTCTTTTGTTCATTCAAATCCTGAGGACCATTCAATGGAGGCATAAAACTAGTTTTGAAAATTTCCCAGATTCCATCCTTTCCTTCCAATAAGAAAAAATTGTGTCATCAAACCTTGGTGTTTTGTAATTAAGTTCCTACATCATTCTAGATCTACCTCAAGTGATTAAGCTCTTATAAGAGGAACTTCACTCTAATACCAATTATTAAACCCATGTCAAGACTAAGAGGTGGGGTGAATAAGTTCAGAACAATTCAAATCTAATCCAACCAATTTTAAACAATATTTTATAACAACACTAGAAACATCAACCATCAACACATCAAGACAAAATTAATGTGAAAACCTAATCAATTAAAAACCATAGAATTAATTATAAAGTTTTAGGCTTACTAATAAGGAGAAACATACACCTAATGGACTTGAAAAAATAAGGTGCACTATATTAGGGAAAGATACATGGACTTGTACAATTGAGGCACATTGTTGTAGAGAAAGATATGAAAACAGGTTGTCAAGAGACCCACTATCTTATAGCAATAGAAAGAATAGTATAATTGATATGAGAAAAATCTTCTGATCATGAAATTATCCTTGAACCTCTATGTCAAGTGACCAACATCATGGAAAACATATATGGGTAAGTGCACAATGATGGAGGACCAAAAATATGCCAAAAACGTTTCTCACCCCCATCAAGCACGTGTGCCCTATTTGGCATGCACCAAATAGGTTTGGCATGCCGAATGTAAGGTTTGGTCATGCTAAACCTATATGGAAAGTACCAAATATGGTGAGCACCAAATATGGCGAGCACCAAATATGGTGAGTGCCAAATATGGCGAGCACCAAATATGACGAGCAACAAATATGGCGAGCGCCATATGGTGCTGCATTTTCATTTTGAAAAGCACAATTTGTCTTTCCCTTTAACTCTCTATATCAAAACATATACATAAAATATAACATTTAAGTTATATTTTATGTATATATTGGCAGGATGTTTGAGAGTAGTTTTAGATCTGTAGGAGTTACAATGCAAATTCTAGTTTTTAGAGTATTCATATATATTTCAGACTTGGTCAAGTTTTAGTAATTAGCATGCTCTCTCTGGTATCTCCCTCTCTCTCTCTCTCTCTCTCTCTCTCTCTCTCTCTCTCTCTCTCTCTCTGTTTCCCTATACCCCTCTCTTTCATTTGGGCTTTCTGTCCCTCTAGTCTCTCCCTCAACACCCACCTTCCACCCCCTCTCTTCTTCACTCTATCCCTTTCTCCCTCCCTCTCTGTGGTTAATGGAAAGAAAATAAAATAACAAGGAGAGAGAGAGAGACAAAAGATAAAGTGAGAGAGATGGAGGGAGGAAGGGAGTCGTTGATGGAAAGAACAAAAAATACCAAGGATAGAGATATCTCAAGAGAGAGAGAGAGAGATGAAGTGAAAGAGAGGGAGGGAGGAAGGAATGGGTTGAGTGAGAGAGGGAGGGGGGATCAAAATAGAGGGAGAGATCAGAGTGAGAGAAAGATTAAGTGAGAGGAGGGAGGGTTTAAGGAAAGAGAGATCCCAAGTGAGCTAGATGGAGTGAGGGGGGTAGGAGTTGATGAAAAGAGAGGGAGAGACCTAAGTGAGAGAGAAAGAGAAAGGAGGGAGGTTGATGAAAATAGAGAGAGAGAGAGAGAGAGAGAGAGAGAGAGAGAGAGAGAGAGAGAGAGAGAGAGAGAGAGAGAGAGAGAGAGAGAGAGAGAGAGAGAGAGAGAGAGAGATTAAGTGAGAAAGGGAGGGAGGGATCGAGGCAAAGAGAGATGGAGGGAGGGAGGTAGGGTTTGATGAAAGAGAGTGAGAGACCTAAGAGAGAAAGAGAGAGAGGAGAGAAAGGGAGGGGGGTTAAGCAAAAGAGAGAGAGACCAAAGAGAGAGCCCAAGTACAAGAGAGAGAGAGGGAGGAAGGTTAGGGTTGAAAAAGAGAGAGAGGAAGGGAGGGGTTGATGTAAAGAGAGGGATATACTATGAAGAGAGTCCAAAGAGAGAACTTGAGTGAGAGAGCGGGAGAGATATAGAGAGGGGAGAAGGTAGGGGTTGATAAAAAGAGAGGGAGACACTTAAGAGGGAGATATCCCTACCTTCCTCCCTCTCTCTCTCTCTCCTTTCTTGAACCCCTCCATTTATCCCTCTCTCACTTTGTATATCTCTCTCTCAAACCCTCCCTTCCTACCTCCCTCTCTCTCATATGGGCTCTCTCTATCTCAATCTCTAGTCTCTTCTTGTCTTTCCATAAACCTTTCTCTCTTAACCCTTCCCTTCCTCCCTACCTCTCACTCACTTGGGGTCTATATCTAGTCTCTTACACATTTTCCATCCCTTCCTCCTTCTCACTCAAGATATATATATCTCTCTCTCTCTTAGGTCTTTCTCTTTATCTCTTAGGTCTCTCTCTCTATCTCTTAGCTTAGGCTTGGAAGGGAGAGAGGGAGAGGGACATACACTTGAGAAAGGGGGAGGGAGAAAAATATAGAGAGAGCGGGGGAGGGAAGGAATGGGAGGGAGATGGAGATGAAAGAGAGAGGATGGGGAAGGGGGAGAGGGAAAGAGAGGGAGAGAATGGGAGAGAGAGAGAAAGGGATTGGGGGGGAGAGGGAAAGAGATGGAGAGAAAATTTAGAGAGAAAGAGAGGGTGAAAGGGAGAGATAATTGAGAGAGAGATAAAGGGAAGGGGAGGGAGAGAGGGAGATAATGTGAGAGAGACTTGTGAAGGAAAGAGAGACATAAGGAGAGAGATAGAGAGAGAGGGAGGAGGGAGAGAATGGGAGGGAGAGAGGGAGAGGGAAGAGAAAGGATGGGGGAGGGAGAGAGGGAAAGAGAATGAGAAAATAGGAGAGAGAGGCACTTGAGAGAGAGGGAGAGAGAGAGATAGAGGGTGAGAGGGCTCGAGAGACTTGAGAGAGAAAGAGAAAGGGAGAGAGAGAGAGAGAGAGAGAGAGAGAGAGAGAATGGGAGGGAGAGAAGGAGAGAGAAGATAAGATGTGGGAGGGAGGGAGAAAATGGGATAGAGAGACACCTAAGAGAAGGGGAGAGAGAGAGATAAAGGGAGAGAGGGAGATAAACTTAAGAGATAAAGAGAAAGGGAGTGGGAGGGAGAGAGGGAAAGAGAGAGACTTGAGAGAAAAAGAGACAGGGAGAGGGAGACATCTAATAGAAAAGGAGAGACAAGGGGGAGGTGACAAAGAAGGCTTGTGTGTGTGTGTGTGAGAGAGAGAGAGAGAGAGGAAGGGAAGTAGAGGAAGAAGGGGAATGGAGGAATATAATGTGTGTGTGAGAGAGAGAGAGATGAAGGTAAGGAGGGATGGGGAGATAGAGAGGGAAAGGAAGGGAAGAAGAGGAAGAGAGGCCGAGAGAGGAAGAAGAGGAGGGAGGGAGATGATGTGTGTGTGTGTTAGAGAGAAGATGTTTGTGTGTGTGTGTGAGGGGAAGAATGAAGAGATAGAGAAGGGAGGGAGGAAGAAGGTGTGTGTGAGAGAGAGAGGTAGAAATAAAGGCTGAGATGGTGAAGGGGAATGGGAGGGAGAGATGAAAAAAGAGTTAGATGGAAAGAGAGAGAGAGACTTGAGAGAGAAAGAGAAAGGGATGGGGAGGGAGAGAGGGAATGAATGGGATAGAGAAACTTTAGAGAGGGGGCGAGAGACAGAGGAAGTGAGGGACATATAGAGAGATTTGAGAGGTGGATATGGTGTCATAAGGGGTCATATGGTGTTCTAACACATGTGTGGGCCCTTAAGACACCATATGATCCCTTTTATTATCCTACTACATGACATGACCCCTTATGACACCATATGACCCCTTAAAACATTATAATGTCCTAAGGGGTCATATGGTTTCCTAACTCATGGGTGGCCCCTTAGGACCCCATATGACCTATAATGATACCATCTAACCCATCGAGACACCATATGAACCCTTAGGACAATAATATGTCCTAAGGGGTCATTTGGTGTTCTAACACATGTGTGGGCCTTTAGGACCCCATATGACCCCTAACAACACCATATGGCCCCTTAGGACACCATATGACCCCTTAAGACTATATGATATCCATGTTGGTCTCAAAACTAAGAAACCCAAGTTCACCTGCAATCTATCTATGAAATAGCCAATCTCAATTAATGAAATGCTTTAGGGCTTGGATAACATAACATAGGATCCTAATGATCCTCCAACACTTCAATTTTTGCTAGACCTAGGGGGCACACCCTTTGATGCCTTGAATCAAACTCATTACCCACATATGATAGCATCAATAAAAGAAGATAGATCTCATAAGGCCTAACAACTAGGAGGCTACTGCAGATGGGATAGATCTACATTGACATCGTAACTAAGTTGAAGCATTAGATAGGTGGAAAAAACTAAAACTACAAACATAAAAGTAAATGAATATTTGATTTTTAAGAAATCTTTGAAAATCCCTAGAATCTGCAAGACTAGTACCTTATCCAAGGGGAACAAAGTCATACATCAAACTTTAACTAAGAACCTCTACTACAAGTCCATCTTCATATTAAAATATTCCTGCATAAATGCATTACTTAGCTCATCAAGGAAATCATCAAATCTTGAATACATATTCCATTATTTATGATTGATTACAGAGTTTAAATTCTTCCTTGAAGAATACCCACAAACAATCACAACAATCTCCTTGAGATGACAAATTCCAACTTCCTTGAGTATTTAATTTGTAACAAAGAAATATATCTAGAGACAATTTTGTGTGAATTTGTAAATGCCTTACATACATATAAAAATGCAACAAGAAACACCTACAATGAGAAGATATACTCCATTACTTGAAAGAAGACATTCCACTATACAAACTTTGGAAGAAAAACATCAGAGCTAGAAACACAAAATATGGAGCTCTTCTCACAAAAATTCTAGAACCCTTACAAAATGAGAAGACCTCTGAATAATAAGGAAGAGAGAAGAATTCAAGATTTCATCTCAGATAATGGCAACTACCAAATCTTTCTGCATTAACTACTCAAACACTTGGCTTGCAAAAAATCTTCTCTGACAAACTGAAAAATCCTTCTGAAATCCTGAGGAAACTACTCTTGGGATACTTGACTTGTGCTTCAACTAACTACAGAAACAAACTCCTCAAATTGAGAGATTTCCAATGATATATAATACTTGTATATTCAAGTGAAAAATAACTGGCCAGTGAATTAAACTCTCATGTAGGTCAGTTATTTAAATTTTGGCATTTCTATACTATAGTCTGAAACTATATTTAACTTTGACTTTTTCCTTGATCCTCCTTCTGTGCTCCACCATGTGGCACCTCCTGATTGGCTCTGGGCTCCCTACCTGCCACCTCAGCACAACCTGGACTCGCCACCATAATGAAGCTCTTCTTTATCGCTGATCCGTGATGGATTTTCATCATGCATCTTCAGACTATGGATCAACGACCACTATCGATCTTCCTCGGACTTGCTCGCTTGTTATCTCACCTAGGTCGCTCACTCCTTTTTTGCATGGGCCGGCCACGTGTCAGCCTCTAGTTCACCTGTGGATCCATTTGGGTACCACCCTCTAACCACCACATCACCTTAGGCAGGACCCACCACAACCTTGTCGCTAATTCACATTGGATAACTGGCATGCATCTTCACATAGTGGATCAACAATGACCATTGATCTATCTCAAACTTGCATGCTTGTTAATCACCTTTTTAATGTACGTGCTTTGTCACTGATCCGTGGTGTGTTTAGGTCATGCATCTTCCAATCGTGGATTCACAACCACCATTGGATCATCTGCAATCACCATCCAATCTCCTCCAACCTACTAAGCCATTAACCTTGCCTGAGTGGCTCCCTTATATCGCATGTCACTCTTTGGTTTGTCTGTGCATCCAACTGGCTTGCCACTATACCTGCCACATGACCGCCACTTCATCCACCATTGGATCACTACCTCACCTTCACCAGACCCACCACAACCTTGTCGCTGATCCATGATGGATTACTAGCATACAACTCTGCACGGTAGATTAGCGACCACCATTGATCTTCCTCAAACCTACTCACTTGTTAACGCGCATCTTTTCTGCACGTGCTTTGCCATTGATCCATGATGAGTTTAGGTCGTGCATCTTCCAATTGTGGATCTATGACCACCATTGGATCATTTCAAACTTTATCCGATCATCTGTGATCTGCTCGACCTTTAACTCACCTTAGCCGCTCTCTTGCTGGGTCCCACCACTTGGTCACCATGTTGCAAGGGTATTCATTTTAGGCACTTCACAACCACGGTACAACGACATTCGTTGATAGTCCTAGAATTTTACTCCATCGTTGATATTCCTTTAGTCTTTTGTTGGATCTTCTCAATTTGCACAACCCTTAGCCTCTTCTCGCCAGCCTGTCACAAAATTTGGAAGCCTTAAGATGCGCATGCGCATGGGGTCCACTGGGCCATGAGCCACCTCTTGCCAAAATCCCTTAAGCTTTGAAACTATAAAAGTGTATGGCTTTGTATTTAAGTACAAACTATTTCCTTCCCACAACCAATGTGGGATAAATGTTTATGCCTAGCGACATTTACTTGGAAGTTTCTCTGGCCTTTTCAAACCCCAATTTGGCACCCAAGTAAAAATGCTTTACATAGGCTGATTGCATTTGTTTTGAAGCTTCTTTTCTTTCCATGTTTTATAGGTATGTGGGGGGAGGATTGCTGGCTTCATTTTACCTACCTTCAAACCGAGCGATTTAGTTTGATTCATCAAGTTTCATTTGAAAGTGCAGAGAAATTTTTTGAAATGGATCTCTCAAACTAACAAAATTTTATAGGTCCTAGTAGTGGCTTTGACTGGGGATGGTTGATTGCAATATCAACACAAGAATTAAGAATCTTAGGTAGAGCAGACCACCCAATAAATAGGACACTTCTCTTCTTCTCAAAAAAAAGGGACTCCTTATTGAAATCCACACAACTAAAGCAAAGCAACTGTACAATAGAAATTATTTACATATGAACTCGGGCCATAAAAATTGAAGTTAATTCTTTCCTCTATCAAACACATGATTCTCATTTCCATAAACTAAAGGTAAGCTTGAATTTTCACTGTCATCTGCCTCTGAATGCTGGTCATCAAATGACACATAACTGTCACATTGCTTACAATTATTTCCCATCTGAAAAGAAAAGTAACCCAAATCCATCTGATCACTAGGAACATCAGGCACATGTTGACTGCTAGTTTGCACAAAAGGAAAAAACTCATCCTTAATATTGTCTTGCAAACTACAGAGGAATATTTCCTCATAAATGACTTCATTTCAACATCTTGCTGATCACAATTTCTATCAGCACTTTGCACACATGGAAATACATCATCAAGTAGTGGTTCATTAACCACTTGCAAATCTAGGAGGACAACTTCAGATTTGTCTTCCTCTTTAGCACCAAGATCAGCATAAGATTTAAATTCTGAATTCATATCAGCACATGAATCGACATCATTACATCTATCAATCTTATATGCATTTTCACCTTGTCTACTATTCAAATCAACTATAGGGAAATAATCAATATCATATGTACCATACCTCACACCCTCAAGAATATCATCAGTATCAAAATATATATGGGCTAGGTATGAGAGATTGGGGACACTTCTGGATGCATACCTCTAAAGATTAGTAGCTAAGAGTTCTAAAATTTGTCCCCTACTCAGTGAACCTTCTTCTTCATTTTCTTTTTCCTTGGTTTTACCTTTTGTGCTGTAAACATTGTCCTAATCTAATGCATGCATTAAATCATTTGTGCTCATGTCTTTGTGCACATTTATATTGTCATTACAACAACTTGCATCTACATCATAACCTTTATCATGTTGATCATAAAGTGCTGCAATATGTTGCAACATGGTTTCATAACCTTGGTTACAAACACTTTGTGGATTGAAACTAACAACAAGATGATCTATATTGAGACCTCAACAGGCTCATGATTATTTGAACAACAACTTATGTTCTCACAATTTTCTTCTTTCTCTAAATACACATCTGCACTATCATGCTGAGAGTAAGAATCATCTTCAGCATCACATGAGACATCTCCACTCATGGATTCATCTCTATTACTGTACTCAAAACTATGTGCATTTTCAGATTTGGTCATTTCAATCTCATTTATCCATTATTTAATGTGTGCAACACTTCCTTCCCTCAAGGTTGAAGACCAATTAATTCAGTCGGCCTCATCAAGCTCTAAAAATAACTCAATCCAAACAAACTCATGGGGTCTAACATCAACTGGAAGCTCATCTAATGCAGCACTAAATCTTTCATAAAAGACATATGATGATTCTTGCTTTCTTTTCCCTACTTTCCTTCTTAAAAACAAGAAGAATTTTTCCTGGATCTTTTGAAGATGTATTTCAATCTCCTTATCAATTTCTTTCAAATTTGACAAAGGGTTTTCAGATCTAGGAACCGCATCTAGATCCATCAAATTTGAAAAATATATTGAACCATTACTTGGACAATGCAACTTACTATTTTACAAGCACTTTGCAAAACACATGCAATCATTAACTTCAAAACCTGACATACTTCTTACAATATTTCTGACTGAAACTTATTTCAATGAAGTATGTAACCTTAAAACCAAAATTCATTTTCCTAGTGACTTACTTCACCTTATAAGGAACAAAGTTATCTCATAAAAAATTGAGGAATACTTGGGTATATTTGCTAATGCTGTCCACTTCACCTCTGACTGAAAATTTGAAGAGCACCTTCAAATCTCAGGTTTGTTCTTACAGAGTCACCACCTCCCTGAACAGGAATAAAATTTAACCACTGATCTTCACTCTGAAACACTTTTATATTTCTGGGTCTCACATAGCAAAGTCACATAATCTATATCTTTTTAAAAAAATTCAGCAACAAAATTTCTAGGACACAAACTTTCAAATCTGAAAATAATTTTCAAATTCGTAAACTTCTAAGATTCTTACCCAAATGAATTTTTGCTAGACTCATGGGTTTGACTACAATCAACAAGGTGGATACAACTTCTCTCAACCTTACTGAAAAACACAATTATAGGACACTGTTAGTCCCCAACAGAGTCACCATTTTTGTTGGTCTCAAAAATGAGAAACCCAAGTTCACCTGCAATCTATCTATGAAATATCCAATCTCAATCAATGAAATGCTTCAAGGCTTGGACAACATAATATAGGATCCTAATGACTCTCCAAGACTTCAGGTTTTGCTAGACCTAGGGGGGACACCCTTTGATGCATTGAATCAAACTCATTACCCACATATGATAGCATCAATAAAAGAAGATAGATCTCATAAGGCTTAACAACTAGGAGGCTACTGTAGATGGGATAGATCTACATTGATATCACAGCTAAGTTGAAGCATGAGATAATTGGAAAAAACTAAAACTACAAACATAAAAGTAAATGGATATTTGAATTTTAAGAAATCTCTGAAATCCCCAGAATCTGTAAGACCAGTGCCTTATCCAAGGGGAACAGAGTCAAACATCAAACTATAAATGAGAACCTCTACTGCAAGTCCATCTTCATATTAAAATATTCGTGCATAAATGCATTACTCATCTTATCCACAAAACCATCAGATCTTGAATACATATTCCATTAATTATGATTGATTATAGAGTTTAAATTCTTCCTTGAAGAATACCCACAATCAATCACAACAATCTCCTTGAGATGACAAATTCTAGCCTCCTTGAGGATTTAATTTATAACAAAGAAATATATATCTAGAGACAATTTTGTGTGAATTTATGCATTCCTTATATACATGTAAGCCTGCTACAAGAAACACCTACAACAAGAAGATATACTCCATTATTTGAAAGAAGACATTACACTATACAAACTCTGGAAGAAAAAACTCAGAGTTGGAAACACAAAATCTGGAGCTCTTCTCACAAAAAATTTGGAACCCTTACAAAATGAGATGACCTCTGAATAAGAAGGAAGAGAGAAGAATTTGAGATTTCATCTCTGACAATGGCAACTGCCAAATCTTTCTGCATTAGCTACTCACACACTTGGCCTGCAAAAAATCTTCTCTAACAAACAAAAAAATCATTCTAAAATATTGAGGAAACTGCCCTTGACATACTTGACGTGTGGAGCAACTGATTTCATAAACAAACTTCTTGAATCGAGCTCGAATTGAGAGATTTCCAACGATATATAATACTTGTATATTTGGGTCAAAAATAACCCACTAGTGAGTTAAACTCTCATGCAAGTTAGTCATTTAATTTTTGGCATTTTTGTACTATAGTCTGAAAATATATTTAACTTGGACTTTTGCCTTGATCCTCCTTCTGTGCTCTGCCACATGGCACCCCCTAATTGGATTTGGGGTCCCTATTCTGCCACCTCCGGATGACCTGGACTCACCACTGGAATGAAGGTCTTATTTGTCGCTGATCCGTGATGGATATTCCTCGTGCAACTTTAGACTCTGGATCAGCGAGCACTGTCGATCTTCCTTGGACTTGCTTGCCCATTATCTCACTTGGGCCTCTCAACCCTTTTCTACATGGGCCAACCTCGTGTCAACCTTTGGTTTGCCTTTGGATCCATCTGGGGGCCACCCACTAACCACGACATCACCTTAGTTCAGACCCACCACAACCTTTATTGGCATTTTTGATGTTTATGTTTTGATTGTTATTGATGGACATACACTTGCTTTGAGATCACTTTTTGTATGTATGAGTTATGCTCAACCAGTATTTGTACCAAATAGGTATTGCATTATAGTCTATAGGTTATTAGTGTTTTGCAGAAAGTGTGTACCTATCTCAAGTGGTATGGAGACCTCAAGCGGTTCAAGGATCTCAAGCGAAGTGAAGAAACTAAAGCAGTAGTTATCATTTTCCCAGTCTTCATTTTTGGACAACCGGTAATTGGTTTAAAGTTTAAACTGGTATTACACTGTGATAAGTTACCAATCAGTAATCGATAAAGTTGTATGAACTGGTAATACTCTATGAGAGTTACCAATCGGTATTTTTGTGATGAGTTACCATCCACCGACACTTTGATGGTGATTTGTGTCATGTTATCAAATGTGTCTAGATGCAATGAACCTAGGAACTTGCAATGTAATCCTATTGGACCAACATGAAATCAGATTCCTTTTTAAGGACATCATGTCTAGGGTTTTAGAGGGGTAGCTATTAGGGTTTTTGGTGGTTGATGAGTTTTTGTGTGTGCGATCTTAATAGAGAAGATCAAGTCTATGTGCTGTAACAGAGTGTGGATTTACTGAAGACTAAAGTAATGCTGAAACACATCAGCAATGAGTTATCATGGATCTAACCAAGTAGACTGTGCTATTTGCTAGATCATTCACTTGTTGATTACACACATCTTTGACAAGACAGAAACCCTTAACTAGGTAGGCCCAGAAAAGCCTTTGTAAATCCTCTAACAAAGTGGTTCATGTCTGTGGATCTGAAATCCTCTCACAAGGTAGTCTTTAATTGGACTTATCTCCTAATAGAGATTAAGATTCCTAATAGGATCTATTCTTGTAAAGAACATTGTATGACCTTAACCAGTCTGACCTTAACCGGTCTGGTTACTATTCTATAGATAGTTACTTGTGAGTTTCATCTCACCGTGGTTTTTCCCATTTGGGTTTCCACATCAAAATCTCTTGTATTATGGTGATTGTGCTTCTGTGGGTGAATGCCTTGCTGTTTGGTTTGCATTTGTGTTAACCGGTTTGTTAATTAAACTGTTATACCAGTTTACTACTAAACTATTAAAGTATTTGAGTTCAGTATTTTCTTATATACTAATTAACCCCTCCCCTCTTAGTATTCATCAATTGGTATCAGAGGCAACCTTTCTATAAGTTTAACCACTTGGAAAAAGATATGGTGGAGTACACTGTGAGGGAACTTACTCATCGGCTCACTCAATCTGAGAAAGCCTATGATGAACTCAAAGTCAAGTATAAGGCCTCTATCATATCCAAGTTCTTTGTAGCCTATACTGGGAACCTATTTTGATATGTGTAGCATTAGACATACTAACAGATTTCCAAACCTGAAAGTTCCTTTCTTGTCCTTCTTGATCTTTCCAAAGTTGTCAATTAATTTATCTTTTAACCACTCACATACATTAATTTTTGCACTATCTGCAACCATATCATAACCACTCTTAATGCATAAACTTGAAACTGAATTCAATCTATTTGCATGAGTAGCTTTATATCCTAATATCATGCTGATAAATCTCACATTAATGTCTATTACATCATTAACTCTTAGGGACCTCTTGTCGAATGTTGCACCAATTAGGTTTGTAACTAGGTCATTGGAGACCTTCTTGGTTTTATCTGGCCTTTTACTGGTGGTCGGTAACCCTATGACAACTTTCACAGCTTCCTTGGTGATTTTGTGGACTGCATCTAACTAGAAAAACTGACCATGACCCTGCTTAAGACTATCCTAATCACATCCTTGGGAAATTGTTTGGTCCCAGAGACAACTAAGAGGGGGGGCTGAATTAGTTGTCTAATGAATTTAAACCAAAAACCAATTTACCACCTTAATACTTAATACCGATAAACTAGTTAAGTGTGCTAGTAGACAGTGTTAATAGTAAATTGCTATACCGGTAGAGATTAATGCATGAAACATAAACATAGAGTCATCCACAACACATAACACCAATATTTTGTATGTGGAAACCCTGTAAGGGGAAAAACCACGATGGGAAACCTTACCCACAATCAAATGATACTACTGTAGATAGTAAGTGTACATAAATGGGGTCTGCATATGCAGAAAGGCCAACAACCTTGAGCTAACTGCTCAATCACAAAATGGGAGTCACATTGACTATAGTTGGATGGTTAAATCCAATAAGAATGTACTGCACAAAATAGCATCTTCATATGTTGGATTCAGTACCAGTGTAATGCTGATATGCTGCTACAAAAACCTAGCTTCACCTTCAAATGATGTCTTCGTGTATACTTCTTCTTAATCTCACATATACCTTCACACAATTCTTTTTCGCATTCCACATTCGATCTTACAATTAAGATCTTATGTTTATACCATAACCTAAGACCAATTTTAGTAGGTCGACTCTACAAAATATTACAATAAAAACATTTTACATACAATATAATATCCAATGCAATAACCGATTAAACATGTCAGCTTAATGCATTTACAACAATAATAAATCATCTTCATAGTGTGCCATGTTGATCTGGAAAAGATAAACCTGCTGGTGTAACCCTAGATAACCTTGGACCTATTTACCGGTAAAGGTAAATATGCAAATATGAATATACCAATGATCAATTCTTCAAATTAAAGTGTCCATACGATGTCTTTGACATTATCAAGTGTCTTCCATATCATTCTAGGTAATGGTGAACATTATATCCTGCCAGTGAACCATATACCAGTAACTGTGCAATAGTTACTTGCTTGTCGGTGAATGTTGCTGGATCTCCAAAGTGCTAGTGTTTCAGTAGGTGTTGACATCAATGACAAAACCATACCAAAATACCAACATAATTAACCCACCCCTCTTAGTATTCATCAATGGTATCAGAGCCAACCTTTCTATAAATTTAACCACTTGGAAAAAGATATGGTGGAGTACACTATGAAGGAACTTACTCATCGGCTTACTCAGTCTGAGAAAGCCTATGATGAACTCAAAGTCAAGTATAAGGCCTCTCTGGCAAAAAGGAGAGAGCATGCGGAGAAACTGATGGAGCTAACTGAAAATAGTTACTCTGATGAAGTGGACATGGAAGCCATAGTTGGAGAAGTTGAAAAGTTGAATGAGTCTAATGCCAACCTGAGAAGGGAACTTGAAGGATTGACTATCAGGATGTGTCAAGAGCTTGAGAACCAGAGAAAAGTTGAAGATCTGGTAAAAGAAAAAGATCATGAGATCTCCAAGCTAAAGCAAGAAATCAGTGCACTTACCGCTCATCTCCAAGAGAGAAAAGTGGAAAAAGAGGAAATGCAAGGTGAAATAAACATGGCTATTTCTGAGAATGCAACCTTGAAGGAATCCTATGCTGCTATTGCCAAAGAACTTACTGAGTCAAAGGAGATACTTGCCAAATTCAATAAGAGCACTATCTAGCTAGAGCAGAAGCTTGAATCAGCTAAATCAGTGAAGAATACCACTGGACTTGGTTTTTCTGGTTATGAGGAAGGTGAGACCCCTGGAGCAAAAGATGTAGCATCAAAGAAGCAACCGACACCAAAGGATAAAGGTAAGAAAAAATTCAAACCTGTTTGCTTTAATTGTCTCAAGGAAGGGCATACTACTAATGTATGTAGAAACAAGGCTTACAATAACTTTCCTTACTTTCTAAACAATAATCCTAGATCCAATAGATTCAATGGAAACCGTTATGCATGCAACAAGTCTGGGCATAGAGCATTTCAATGCAAGTTTTTCATGCACATCACCGGAAGGTATCCTCAAAGGAGTCAAGGAGCCTTTCCCGAACCCTCTGGGAACCAAAATCTAAACCAGTTTAATACCTATAATTATCAGTCAGGAGCAATGGCTATCAAGCAGCAACCGGATGGATAGAAACCTATTTGATCTATCATGGTAGTTGCCACATAGCTACAACATGTAGAAGGAAGAATGGAAACATCAATAATGGACCTTGGAGAGCACTTGGAATGACTTGCTATCATTGCAACGAATTGGATCATACAACAAGATTCTGTAGAAAGAGAAAGAATATATTGGATGATATACCGGTCACTTCGAAAGGAAAGACTGATGCTGAAAATATTCAAATGGATTTGAAGAAAACCTAGAAGAAGAAGCTAGAAGAAGTGTCTCAAGAAGAACCAGTTTCTACACCTAATGTGGAAGTCACTGAACCGGCAAACTAAGCAACAAAAATGCTTAGGGGGAACAAATCGGTGAAATGTTTCGAACCCTCGGTTTACATTGGTAAAAGACCTTAACCGGTGTGCGATAACTATCAATTGGCAGAAGACCAAAAATGGTAAAAGGCAAATTAGGGTTTATGCCCTAATAGTGGAGCATTTATTATGGTTGGTGAAGAATTCATTTAAAAAGGATTTTCAAGTCATTTTCACTTATCAATTTTCAAGTGAAGAAGTTTTCAAGTGCAGAATGAAAAAAGGTGATTTGTCTTGCAATTCAAAGAGATTTCAAAACACTGAAGAAGAATCTGAGGATATCATCAATTGGTCATGTGTAGAACCCAAAGCGGTAATCCAGCAATTGAAGTGGTGAGTGTCGAAGCAGAAATTGCAAGCCCTAAATATTGATGTTTGAAGGTATTTCTCAAGTTTCTCTATTTATGATGGCTTAAGTATCTCACTCTAGCTCTAGTACACCCATTGATTTAGTTGATTTCATACAACAGAAAGAAAAATATAATGCCCTATCCCAAATTACCACTAGTGTTATAGTAGAGGAAGGTATTTCCGATTACATTGACTATAAAATTGAAGACCTAGGATCTCTAGTGATCCATTCTCATTTGAGTTTGTTCTGTAGAAAGGACAAGAAGATCAAACTAGAATTCAGCATCTTGGAAAAGAAGAAGCTTCAAAATGCAGTCTATTTCCTTGAAGAATTCTCAGATGATCACATTCACATCATTCTAAGTAGAGTGCATAGTGGCAAAATGTATTTAGAGCGGACACATGACATCACACCAGAAGCGATTCATGTCGTCACTGGTTTCTGTAACATTGGGGAAGTGCCAGCCCTAAGGAAGATTAGCAAGACTGAAATGACTAAGCTCACCGGTTCTGTGAGCGACCAAAGGGGAATGACCATCAATACCATCAAGGATGATCTGGTCAAGTATGCCTGCATGGTGATAGGTTACTGGACATTCTCTATTAGAAGGATCAACTCTGTCTCTGTTGCAGTGGTAAATGCTGGGTATAGGATGATTATGGAAGATGCCTTGTTTGATTTATGCACCTGTATGCAAAGGCAACTCCTAGTGAACCTAAATTCAATAAAATAGGACAATGCCTTGAGATTTAAATTCATACAACTATTGGCCGGATTGTTCTTCTATTTCCAAGGCTACTTTCCAGGAGTGGGTGATATTCAGTGGTCTACTGACCAACTGGTTACAAAGCAAATCAGAGAAAGTTTACAAGTGGTTGGAACCGGTTACCCTGAAGTCCTGAACAAATACTTAGATGGGTTCAAACATAAGATGAGCCAAAGGGTGAGAATATCCAGTGATATTGTCAAGAAGTATGAAGAGGACATTTGCTTTATCATCAAAGTAGATGAGTGCATAATGGAGGCTGTTGAGCCCAGAAAGGAAGAAGTGGAGTCTATTGGTTATGAGGTAATGTAGGATATGCTGGATGGGTATGCTTCTACCCTACTTGCCTCACTGCTTGATCCCAAGAAGAAGAGAACCAACACCTATTTGGAGAGGATTACCCTAATTGAGGAACCCTCAGTGAAGAAAGGGAAAGCAGTACCATCTGTATTGGCACCATTTACTCCAACAATCCTAAAGTGACCAAGCGGTCACTGGCAAAGAAGAAACTAGAAGTTGCTCCTACCAAAGTCTTTGAGAGAAAGCAGAAAACAAAAAGAAACACACCAAACTCAGAAAACACTGTATCTGAAGAACTACCTAAGAAGACTAGGGAAACGAGGAAGAAGACAAAGGCAACCAGCAGTGAACTAGCATCACTAGCACCAGTAAATATTGATATCTCCTCTTACAAACCTTTGACATATTGTCAAAGAACCATTAAGAATATTAAGAGGAAAGTGCTGAGTGACTTAGTAGATTATTTTGATGATTTCAATGATATTGAGAAGGAGGAAGTAGAACAAGCAGTCATTCAATATTTATGTATTAATGATCGGTCGCCATCAAAAATTAATTCTGTGACACCAGATTCTTTATATAATTCTTTAGACAGCAAATGGCACATTTCCATAGAGAAAGAACAAGAAAAAAGAGAGTAAATATTTGCACAATATTTTCCTGATGTGTCCAATTCTGAACTCTATGAAGTTATGGAAAAATATAAAGGCCTCTTCTTTATGTGAAGAAGGAGACTCTTGTTGCTAGAAGGGAAAGTCCCTAAGGTGGTAAAAGATACCCACTCTCATGCCCAAGCTGCACTGAGATTGCACCAAGTATCCAAAGCCAACAAAAAGGATGAACAAGAACCAAAAATTGCAAAACCAGATGAGGTGTATAACAGTGAGGGAGAACAGGTCACTGAGCAAATGGACCCCATTGATGTTGATGCCCTAAATGGTGAAGATGTTACCCCTGATAGACCATTAGAAATGGTAGGATAGGAGAAATAGGATGAGAAGAAGCAAAAGGAAGAGGAGAAGAGAAAGGAAGAGGAGAAGACAAGGATGAGGAGAAGAGAAAGGAAGAGGAGAAGAGAAAAGATGAGGAGAAGAGAAAGGAAGAGGAGAAGAGAAAGGAAGAAGAGAAGAAACAGGAAGAGGAGAAAAAAGAAGAAGAGCAGAAATAGGAAGAGAAGAAGAAGAAGAAGGAAGATGAGAAGAAATAGGAAGAAGAGAAGAAGAAGAAGGAAGATGAGGAGAAACAGGAAGTGAAGAAGAAGAAGGAAGAAGAGCCGAAATAGGAAGTGGAGAAAAAGGAAGGAGAGCAGAAACAGGAAGGAGAGAAGAAAAAGAAGGAAGAGGAAAGGAAAGAAGAAGAGAAGCAGAAAGAAGAAGAAAGGAAGAAAGAAGAAGAGAAAAGAAAGAAAGAAGTTGAAGAGAAGAAGAAGGCAGAAGAAGATAAGAAGAAAGCTAAAGAAAAGGAGGAAGCAACAAAGAGTGCTCATACAGAGACCCCAAAGGCAACCGATGATAAAGCCAAATCGGCTGATATCACCAGTCCCATTGACCTCCAGTCTACAAATGAAACAGAGCTACAACAAAGCATTAAGCTTGCTCAAGAGCGATTGGATGCACTAAGGAGGAAAAAGAAGGAAGATGTGATTCAAACTATGATGGAAACACTCACCAGTTTCATTCCCAGTACCAATCTCCCAAGTATCGATTCCTCTTTAGCTCAATTGAAGCTCTTATGCATAGTTGTAGAGGACCAAGTGCAATGCCTGGAAGATGTTACCAAAGCTAATGCCAAAAAGAAGCATCGAAAGGCTTTGAAGACTACCTCGGTGAAAAAGTTAAATGAGCTCGGGTCTGATCTGCAGAAGGCACACAAGGACATTAAAGATGTTCTGGATGAGGGGAATCTACTAATTAGCAAGATATGTCAACTCTATCTATTTTGTGATGATGTACTTGCTAAGAAAGACAAACTGCAAACTGATTTGCAGACATTCATAAACACCTTCAAGATGCCATATGATTCCTTTACCACTTATGGGCAAACCGTTCATCAGTTTCAGCTTCAGGCTACAAGAATTGATTTGGAGATCAGCAACCAGACCAAGGATTTGCAAGAACTACAACTGATTCTACTACCAAGACGACAAATAATTCAGAAATGCTATCTCAATCTAGATGCCTTGAGGGTTACTAAAGAGATAAGTACCTTGGATGCCATGGAGGAATAGGTATCCCAGATACAAACGGAGAGTGAGGTTGCTACCTCATTGCTTGAGTCATGGTCTATATCCATGAAGACATTTATGCAAGACTTTAAATCAGTTTTTGACAGGTTTCACTCTTTATTCTCATAAACTCTTATTATTTTAATGCTAATGGACACACGGGTTATTTGGTTGCACTTTGTCATTATTAGCAAAGGGGGAGTAGTATTTTGATTTTGTATTCAAAATTTTGATGCATGCTATGTATACTTTCATGTTTATCTCTGTAAGAGAGTAGTATACATTGTATTTTCTACAAAAGGGATAGTGTATATACTTAGGGGGAGTAGTTTTGATTATGGCTTATTTTTGTTGTAAAACACTTAGTGTCAAAATTTTCCTAAGTGTTACCATCAATGCCAAAGGGGGAGATTGTTGGCATTTTTGATGTTTATGTTGTGATTGTCATTGATGGACACACACTTGCTTTGAGATCACTTTCTATATGTATGAGTTATGCTCAACTAGTATTTGTTCCAAACTGGTATTGCATTATAGTCTATAGGCTATCACTGTTTTGCAGAAAGTGTTTACCGATCTCAAGTGGTATGGAGATCTCAAGTGGTTCGAGGATATCAAGCGGAGCGAAGAAAATGAAGCGATAGTTATCATCATTTTCCCAGTCTTCATTTTTGGACAACCGGTAATTGGTTTAAAATTTAAACCGGTATTACTCTGTGATAAGTTACCAACCGGTAATCGGTAAAGTTGTATGAACCGGTAATACTCTGTGAGAGTTACCAACTGGTATTTTTGTGATGAATTACCATCCACCTACACTTTGATGGTGATTTGTGTCATCTTATCAAATGTGTCTAGATGCAATGAACCTAGGAACTTGCAATGTAATCTTATTGGACTGACATGAAATCATATTCCTTTTTAAGGACATCATGTCTAGGGTTTTAGAGGGGTAGCTATTAGGGTTTTTGGTGGTTGATGAGTTTTTGTATGTGCGATCTTAATAGAGAAGATCAAGTCTATGTGCTGTAACAGAGTGTGGATTTACTAAAGATTGAAGTAATGCTGAAACACATCAGCAATGAGCTATCATGGATCTAACCAAGCAGACTATGCTACTTGCTAGATCATTCACTTGTTGATTACTCACATCTTTGACAAGATGGAAACCTTTAACCGGGTAGGCCTAGAAAAGCCTTTGTAAATCCTCTAATAAGGTGGTTCACATCTGTGGATCTAAAATCCTCTCACAAGGTAGTCTTTAATTGGATTTATCTCCTAACAAAGATTGAGATTCCTAACAGGATCTATTCTGGTAAAGAACATTGTATGACCTTAACTAGTCTGGTTACTATTTTGCAGATAGTTACTTGTGAGTTTCATCTCACCATGGTTTTTCCCATTTGGGTTTCCATGTCAAAATCTCTTGTGTTATGGTGATTGTGCTTCTATGGGTGAATGGCTTACTTGTTGTTTGGTTTGTATTTGTGTTAATCAGTTTGTTAGTTAAACTATTATACCGATTTACTCTGTTAAAGTGTTTGAGTTCAGTATTTTCTTGTATACTAATTCACCCCCCTCTTAGTATTCATCAACCTTGTCGCTGATCCACATTGGATAACTACCATGCATCTTCACATAGTGGATCAGTGATGGCCATTGATGCATCTTGAACTTGCATGCTCATTAATCATCCTTTTTCTGCACGTGCTTTGTCGCTGATCCACGATGACTTTAGGTCATGCATTTTTGAATTGTGGATCAATGACCACCGTTGGACCATCTACAATCATCATCTGATCTCCTCTATCCTACTTAGCCATTCACCTTTTCTGAGCAGCTCCCTTCTATCATGTGTCACTCTTTGGTTTGTCTATGCATCCAACCAGCTTGCCACTTCATCCACCACCGAATCGCTGCCTCACCTTCGTTGGACCCACCACATCCTTGTTTCTGATCTGTGATAGCTAACTGGCATGCATCTTTGCATAGTGGATTAGTGAACACCATTAATTTACCTCATACCTACTCGCTTGTTAACTCACCCCTTTTCTGCATGTTCTTTGTCACTGATCCATGATGAGTTTAGGTCATGCATCTTCCAATTGCGGATCAGTGACTACCGATGGATCATCGCTAACTCCATTTGATCATCTATGATATGCTCGGCCTTTAACTCGCCTTAGTCTTTCTCTTGCTAGGTCATAGCACTTGGTCGCAATGTCGCGAGGGTATTCATTTCGGGCACTTCACAATCGTGGTACAACGATAGTCGTTGATAGTCCTAAAATTTTACTCCACCATTGATAATCCTTGCATCTACCGTTGGATCTTCTTTATTTGCACAACCCTTAGCCTCTTCTCACTAGCCTATCGCAAAATTTGGATGCCTTGAGATGTGCATGTTGGTATTTTTGTATGGTTTTGTCATTAATGTCAACACCTACTGAAACACTAGCACTTTGGAGATCCAACAACATTCACTGATAAGCAAGTAACTATTGCACAGTTATTGGTATATGGTTCACAGACAGGATATAATGTTCACCGACACTTGGAATGATATGGAAGACACTTGGTAATGTCGAAGACATCATGTTGACACTTTGTTTTGAAGAATTAATCATTGGTATATTCATATTTGCATATTTTCTTTTATCGGCAAATAGGTCCAGGGTTATCTAGGGTTACACCGGTAGGTTTATCTTTTCAAGATCAGCATGGCACACTATGGAGATGATTTATTATTATTGTAAATTCATTAAGCCGACATGTTCAATCAGTTATTGCATCGAATATTATATTATTTGTAAAATGTTTTTATTGTAATAACTTGTAGAGACAACCTACTAAAATTGGTATTAGGTTATGGTTTAAATGTAAGATCTTATTTGTAAGATCAAATGTGGAAGGTGAAGAAGAATTATGAGAAGGTATATGCGAGATTAAGCAGAGGTATACACGAAGACATCATTTGAAGGTGAAGCTAGGTTTTTGTAGAAGCATATCAGCATTACACCGGCACTGAATCCAACATATGAAGATGCTATTTTGTACAGTACATTCTTATTGGATTTAACAATCTAACTATAGTCAGTGTGACACCCATTTTGTGATTGAGTAGTGAGCTCTAGGCTGTTGGCCTTTCTGCATGTGCAGACCCCATTTATGTACACTTACTATCTATAGTAGTATCATCTGATTGTGGGTAAGGTTTCCCACTATGGTTTTTTCCCTTCCAGGGTTTCCACGTACAAATATTGGTGTTATTTGTTGTGGATGACTTTATGTTTATGTTTCATGCATTAATCTTTACTGGTATAGCAATTTACTGATTAACACTGTCTACCGAAATACTTAACTTGTTTATCGGTATTAAGCATTAAGTTGGTTAAATGGTTTTTGGTTTGAATTTATTCGACATCTGATTCAGGCCCCTCCTCTTAGTTTTCTCTGGGATATAACAATTGGTATCAGAGCCTAGTCCTCTTTTGCAGAAGTTTAACAACTTGACGAGATCCAATATCTACTAAATATTTTAGGAAGGACTGTCCTAAACTTGATGGAACCAACTATGGGATATGGAAGATTAGGATGGAGACACATCTAAATTGCCTTGGTAAAGACATTTGGGAAGTTACAAAGAATGGTTATACTACTATTGTAGCTAGTCAGACTACTCTAACTACCTTAGCTAAAGATGAGGAGAATGATTGCAAAGCAAAAGAAGCACTTCTAAGTACATTATCAGATCAAAAAATTATGGGATTATCAGATAGGTCTACTGCTAAAGCTATTTGGAATCATTTGGAAACACTAAATGAAGGAGATTCCATAGTCAAGATTGCAAAACTTGAAAGCTTCTGAGTGAGGTATGAACATCTGAAAATGGAAGAAGATGAAAGAATTTCTTCTTTTATGGAAAGAGTAAATCAAATTATTTTGGGTATTAAATATTGTGGAGGAACCCTGAGTGAGGATGAAATTGTTTCAAAAATCCTAAGAGGATTACCACCAACATATAAAATGAAGGTTATTCCTATAAATGAGTTGAGAACAATGCCTAATACATTAGTAACTACGAATACATTAATTGGAAAACTTTTACCTTTTGAAATTGAGGAATTTGGTCCTGTTGCTACTATAAAGATAGATTTGGCCTTTAAAGCCTCAACATCATCTGCTCCATCATTTGACAAATCAGACTGAAAAGCCTTTTATGCAAGAGAACTTGAAGAAACAAGGAAGAAGAATGAAGAGCTTGAAGAACTTGAAGCACTATTTGCAAGGAAAATGCCAAAAGGTCTAGTTGGAAGTAAGTATGAAGGTAAAGCACCCTTTAAATGTTTCAACTACAATAAGATTGGTCATATGGCTTCGATATGCCCTAATAGACATGCTAGACTAAGAGAAGAAGCTAGAAGAACATACAAGCCTAATCCTGAATATTAGAGATACAGATTTAAGAAGAACAAAGACAAATCTTGTTACATTGCTGATGAAGGTGTGACTGATGATTCTGATGAGGATCCAATAGACAATGGATGGGTTTTTGTTGCTATAATAGAAGATCAACCAACACCTAATACTCAATCGGTAGAACAAGCCCTAGCAGCTAAAGTTGAAGTAAAGGATGAATGAATCATTGACTGAGGATACTCACATCATATGATAGGAGACAAAGGTAAATTCTTGAACTTTCAAGAATACAATGGAGGTTTAGTAAGATTTGGAGATGACAAAGCCTATTCAATCAAAGCTAAGGGTTCAATATCTCTTGATGGTAAGCATAACACTGACAATGTCTACTATGTTGAAGGATTAAAGCATAATCTTCTAAGTGTTGGTCAATTAGCTGAGAAGGGATTTCAATTACAATTTAAAAGTGGAAAATGCAAAATCATGAATAAAACTGGTTTGGAAATTGCAACCGGTAATCAGACTAGAGGTAATATCTTTCATTTGAATAATAGTGAAAAGACATGCTTGATTGCACATATAAATGAAAGTTGGTTATGGCATAAGAAACTATGTCATGTAAACTTTGATTGCATGGTAAAAATCAATACTTCTAAGGCAATTAGAGATCTACCTAAAATTGTGAAACCTCAGAATATAATTTGTAAGGAATGTCAATTTGGAAAACAAGTTAGAGCTAGTTTCAAAAGTATTCCAAAAGAATCGAATAATGCTCTTGATTTGATTCGCACTGATTTATGTGGTCCCGCTAGAACTAAAAGCTTACAAGGTGATAGATATTTCACGCTAATTATTCATGATTATTCTAGAATGTGTTGGGTTACTTTTCTCAAAGAAAAATTAGAAGCACTTGGAAAGTTCAAACTATTCAAAGAAATTGTTGAGAATGAAACCGATAAGAAAATAAAATGTTTAAGATCAGATCAAGGAGGAGAATTCACATCTAAGGACTTTAATACATTATGTGAAGTGAACAAAATTAGAAGACAGTTATCAGCACCTCGAACACCACAACAGAATGGAGTTATTGAAACAAAAAACAAAACTATCTTGGATGCAGAAAGAAGTATGTTATCTGAAGCAAATCTACCACATGTGTATTGGAGAGAAGCAGTTAGCACTGTTGTCTATACATTCAACAAAGTTCACATCAAAGGTGAAACTGGTAAGACCCCTCATGAACTATGCTTTGGTAATACTCCTACTCTTAAGTATTTCAGAATTTTTGGAAGTAAATTTTATATTAGAAGTGATGAGTATATTGGCAAATTTGATCCTAGAAGTGATGAAGGAATATTTCTTGGTTATTCATCTAAGAGCAAGGCATATAGATGTTTTAATAAGAGATTGCAAAAAATTGTTGAGAGTACAAATGTAAAGATTGATGAACAATTTAGAGGAACTTCAAGGTATATAGACTCTGAACTGGTAGCAGAAATTGTGACAAATAAACCTACACTAAATCCACTGGTATAAAACGAAGATCCAGTTAGCCCGACACCATCAGAGGATTCCACAGTAATAGAAGAACAACCACAAACTAAGACACCCTGATATGTAAGATTGAATCATTCTGAATATCAAATAATTGGAAACAAATTTAAAGGAGTTATGACAAGAGGAAGATTGGAAAATGAAGAGATATGTCTTATTTCTCAAATTGAACCATCATCTATCAATGAGGCATGTGAAGATAAATTTTGGATTAAAGATATGGAAGAAGAATTAGGAAAAATTGAGAAAAATAATACTTGGCCATTAGTTCCCCGGCCTAAAGATAAAAATGTAATTGGAACCAAATGGGTATTTAGAAATAAACTTAATGAAGATGGTAAGGTTGTCAGAAATAAAGCAAGACTAGTGTGTAAGGGATATTCTCAGAAAGAAGGAGTTGATTACAATGAAAACTTTGCACCGGTAGCTAGAATTGAGGCAGTCAAATTATTCTTGGCTTTTACAGCTCACAAGGACTACAAAGTTTATCAAATGGATTTTAAATGTGCATTTTTGAATGGAGATCTTGAAGAGGAAGTATACATTGAACAACCTGATGGATTTTCTTTGACAGATAACAATGATATGGTTTGTAGGTTAAGGAAAGCTCTGTATGGATTAAAACAAGCCCCAAGAGCTTGGTATGCAAGGTTGGATTAGTATCTTTTAAAGATTGGTTTTACTAAAGGAAATGCAGATAGCAATTTATATTGCAAAATAACTAATGATGACATCTTGATTATAGAAGTATTTGTTGATGATATAATCTTTGGAGGAGAAGATGGATTATGTAAGGAATTTTCTATTAAAATGCAGCAAGAATTTGAAATGTCTATGATTGGAGAACTAAAATTCTTTTTAGGATTACAAATTTCACAGACTGATAAAGGTATATTTTTGAGTCAATCCAAGTACTTGAAAGAATTACTAAAGAAATTTGGGATGGAGAACTCTAAACTGGTAAGCACACCTATGACTACAAATGATGAATTATCTCAAAGGGATGAATCTACACCTGTTAATCCAACTAGATACAAATCTATGATAGGAGGTTTACTGTATTTGACACAAACCAGGCTTGATATTATGAATGCAGTATGTATTGTTTCTAGATTTTAGAGTAATCCTAGGGAAAATCATGAATCAACAGTAAAAAGGATTTTTCGGTACATACAAGGTACTGCAAATCTTGGATTATGGTATCCTAGAGATTAAAATTTTGATCTATGTGCATACACAGATGCAAATTAGGTAGGAGATGTGGATGATAGAAAAAGAACCACTGGAGGAGCATTCTTTCTTGGAAAGAGATTAGTTTCTTGGTTGAGTAAGAAACAAAGTTGTACATCTTTATCAACAATAGAATCAGAATATGTTGTAGTAGCAACTAACTGTACACAGGTACTATGGCTTAAGCAAATGTTGAAACACATAAGGGTAAAATGCAAAGAACCTATTACTATATATTGTGATAACACTACAACAATTGATATATCTAAGAATCCGGTATTACATTCTAAAACAAAACATGTTTCTATCAAACTAAATTTTCTAAGGGAAAAAGTTGAAGAAAAGGAGATAAAATGGGTTTATATGAATACTAAAGAACAACTTGTAGATATTTTCACAAAACCTTTGCCTAAGGAGACTTTTGAATATGTCAGAGATAAGCTTCGAGTCATACCACCACCAATAGAGACTTAGATAGTTGATGATTGTCATCAACCGACAGAATCGAAAGACAAATCTTTTACTTTGGTCTTTCATGAGGAAGCTACTTCTCAGGGGGAGTAGTTGGTATATTGAATGAGTTGGTGTTTTGTGATAAGTTCTTTGAACTAATTATATTTGGTTTTGTATTGCTTTGGCATTTGATGTCAAAGGGGGAGAGATTGATATGGAAAAAAACATGGATAACACATATTATTCCTAGCGGGGAGAGACTTTATTCCTTGGGGAGACATATTATGTATTTTTGATTTCTGGTTATGATCTCTTTGGGAGATTGTTGATTTTTGGTTTCTGGCATTTTTGTTTTGGCACTTTGATGGTTTTTCCATCCTGTGTTGCCATCAATGCCAAAGGGGGAGATTGTTGGTATTTTGGTATGGTTTTATCATTGATGTCAACACCTACTGGAACACTAGCAGTTTGGAGACCCAACAACATTCATCGGCAAGCAAGTAACTATTGCACAGTTACTGGTATATGGTTCACCGATAGGATATAATGTTCATCGGCACTTGGAATGATATGGAAGAAACTTGGTAATGTTGAACACATCATGTGGACACTTTTTTTTTTAGAATTAATCATTGGTATATTCATATTTGCATATTTGCTTTTACCGGCAAATTGGTCCAGGGTTATCTAGGGTTACACCGACAGGTTTATCTTTTCCAAATCAGCATGGCATGCTATTGAGATGATTTACTATTGTTGTAAATGCATTAAGCCGACATGTTCAATCAATTTTTGCATCGGATATTATATTTTTTGTAAAATGTTTTTATTGTAATAACTTGTAGAACTGGCCTACTAAAATTGGTCTTAGGTTATGGTATAAATGTAAGATCTTATTTGTTAAGATCGAATGTGGAAGGTGAAGAAGAATTGTGAGAAGGTATATGTCAGAATAAGTAGAGGTATACACGAAGAAATCATTTGAAGGTGAAGCTAGGTTTTTGTAGAAGCATATCAGAATTACACTGGTACCGAATCTAGCATATGAAGATACTATTTTGTACAGTACATTCTTATTGGATTTAACCATCCAACTGTAGTCAGTGTGACTCCCATTTTGTGATTGAGCAGTGAGCTCTAGGATATTGGCCTTTCTGCATGTGCAGACCCCATTTATGTACACTTACTATCTGCAGTAGTATCATTTGATTGTGGGTAAGGTTTCCCACCATGGTTTTTTCCCTTACAGGGTTTCCACATACAAATATTGGTGTTATGTATTGTGGATGACTTTATGTTTATGTTTCATACATTAATCTTTACCGGTATAGCAATTTACTTATTAACACTATCTATCAGCATACTTAATTGGTTTACTGGTATTAAGTATTAAGTTGGTTAAATGGTTTTTGGTTTGAATTTAGTAGACAACTGATTCAGCCCCCCCTCTCAGTTGTCTCAGGGACCTAACAATTGGTATCAAAGCCTAGTCCTCTTTTGTAGAAGTTTAACAACTTGAGGAGATCCAATGTCTACTAATTATTTTAGGCAGGATAGTCCTAAACTTGATGGAACCAACTATGGGATATGGAAGATCAGGATGGAGACACATCTAAATTGCATTGGTAAAGACATTTGGGAAGTTACAAAGAATTGTTATATTGCTGTTGTAGCTGGTCACACTGCTCCAACTACCTTAGCTAAAGATGAGGTGAATGATTGCAAAGCAAGAGAAGCACTTCTAAGCGCATTATCAGATCAACAAATCATGGGATTCTCAGATACGTCTACTACTAAAGCTATTCGGGATCATTTGGAAACACTAAATGAAGGAGATTCCACAGTCAAGATTGTAAAACTTGAAAGCTTCCGAGTCAGGTATGAACATCTGAAAATGGAAGAAGATGAAAGAATTTCAGCTTTTATGGAAAGAGTAAATAAAATTGTTTTGGGTATTAAATGTTGTGGAGGAACCCTGAGTGAGGATGAAATTATTTCAAAAATCCTAAGAGGATTGCCACCAGAATATTAAATAAAGATTACTACTATAAATGAGTTGAGAACAATGCCTAATACATCAGTAAATAGGGATACATTGATTGGAAAACTTTCAGCTTTTGAAATTGAGGAATTTGGTCCTATTGCTACTATAAAGATAGATTTGGCCTTTAAAGCCTCAACATCATTTGCTCCATCATTTGACAAATCAGACTGGAAAGTCTTTTATGCAAAAGAACTTGAAGAAACTAGGAAGCAGAATGAAGAGCTTGAAGAACTTGTAGCACTATTTGCAAAAAAAATGCCAAAAGGTCCAGTTGGAAGTAAGTATGAAGGTAAAGCACCCTTTAAATGTTTCAACTGCAATAAGATTGGTCATATGGCTTCGAGATGCCTTGATATACATGCTAGACTAAGAGAAGAAGCTAGAAGAACATACAAGCCTAATCCTAAATATCAGAGATATAGATTTAAGAAGAACAAAGACAAAATCTTGTCACATTGTTGATGAAGGTGTGACTGATGATTCTGATGAGGATCCAGTAGGCAATGGATGGGTTTTTGTTGCTATAACAGAAGATCAACCAACACCTATTGCTCAATCGGTAGAACAAGCCCTAGCAGCTAAAGTTGAAGTAAAGGATGAATGGATCATTGACTCAGGATGCTCACGTCATATGACAGGAGGCAAAGGTAAATTCTTGAACTTTCAAGAATACAATGGAGGTTTAGTAAGATTTGGAGATGAAAAAGCCTGTTCAATCAAAGGTAAGGGTTCAATATCTCTTGATGGTAAGCATAACATTGACAATGTCTACTATGTTGAAAGATTAAAGCATAATCTTTTAAGTGTTGGTCAATTAGTTGAGAAGGGATTTTAATTACAATTTAAAAATGGAAAATGCAAAATCATCAATAGGATTGGTTTGGAAATTGCAATCGATAATCAGACTAGAGGTAATATCTTTCATTTGAATAACAGTGAAAAGGCATGCTTGATTGCACATATAGATGAAAGTTGGTTATGGCATAAGAAACTATGTCATGTAAACTTTGATTGCATGGTAAAAATCAGTACTTCTAAGGCAGTTAGAGATCTACCTAAAATTGTGAAACCTCAGAATATAATTTGTAAGGAATGTCAATTTGGAAAACAAGTTAGAGCTAGTTTCAAAAGTATTCCAGAAGAATCCAATAATGCTCTTGATTTGATTCACACTAATTTATGTGGTCCAGCTAGAACTAAAAACTTACAAGATGATAGATATTTCATGCTAATTATTGATGATTATTCCCAAATGTGTTGGGTTACTTTTCTCAAAGAAAAATCAGAAGCACTTGGAAAGTTCAAACTGTTCAAAGCAATGGTTGAGAATGAACCGGTAAGAAAATTGAATGTATAAGATCAGATCAAGGAGGAGAATTCACATCTAAGGACTTTAATTAATTATGTGAAGTGAATGGAATCAGAAGATAGTTATCAGCATCTCAGACACCACAGCAGAATGGAGTTGTTGAAAGAAAAAATAGAACTATCTTGCATGCAGCAAGGAGTATGTTATCTGAAGCAAATCTATCACATGTGTATTGGAGAGAAGTAGTTAGCACTGTTGTCTATACATTCAACAAAGTTCACATCAAAGGTGAAACTGGTAAGACCCCTCATGAACTATGCTTTGGTAATACTCCTACTCTTAAGTATTTCAGATTTTTTGGAAGTAAATGTTATATTAGAAGAGATGAGTATATTGGAAAATTTGATCGTAGAAGTGTTGAAGGAATATTTATTGGTTATTCATCTAAGAGAAAGGCATATAGATGTTTTAATAAGAGATTGCAGAAAATTGTTGAGAGTACAAATGTAAAGATTGATGAAAAATTCAGAGGAACTTCAAGGTATATAGACTCTAAACCAACAACAGAAATTGTGGCAAATGAACCCACACTAAATCCATCGGTACAAAATGAAGATCCATTTATCTTGATACCATCAGAGGATTCCATAGTAATTGAAGAACAACAACAAACTAAGACACCCTAGTATGTAAGATTGAATCATTCTGAAGATCAGATAATTGGAAACAAATTTAAAGGAGTTATGACAAGAGGAAGATTGGAAAATGAAGAGATATGTCTTATTTCTCAAACTGAACAATCATCTATCAATGAGGCATGTGAAGATAAATTTTGGATTAAAGCTATGGAAGAAGAATTAGGACAAATTGAGAAAAATAATACTTGGCCATTAGTTCCCTGGCCTAAAGATAAAAATGTAATTGGAACCAAATGGGTATTTAGAAATAAACTTAATGAAGATGGTAAGGTTGTCAGAAATAAAGCAAGACTAGTGTGTAAGGGATATTCTCATAAAGAAGGAGTTGATTACAATGAAACCTTTGCACCGGTAGCTAGAATTGAGGCAGTCATATTATTCTTGGCTATTTCAGCTCACAAGGACTACAAAGTTTATCAAATGGATATTAAATGTGCATTTTTGAATGGAGATCTTGAAGAGGAAGTATATATTTAACAACCTGATGGATTTTATTTGAGAGATGACAATGATATGGTTTGCAGGTTAGGAAAAGCTTTATATGGATTAAAACAAGCCCCAAGAGCTTGGTATGCAAGGTTGGATAAGTATCTTTTAAAGAATGGTTTTACTAAAGGAAATGCAGATAGCAATTGGTATTACAAAATAACTAATCATGACATCTTGATTATAGAAGTATTTGTTGATGATAGAATCTTTGGAGGAGAATATGGATTATGTAAGGAATTTTCTATTAAAATGCAGCGAGAATTTGAAATGTCTATGATTGGAGAAATAAAATTCTTTTTAGGATTGTAGATTTCACAAACTGATAAAGGTATATTTTTGGGTCAATCCAAGCACTTGAAAGAATTACTAAAGAAATTTGGGATGGATAACTCTAAACCGGTAAGCACACCTATGATTACAAACAAAAAATTATCTCAAAGAGATGAATCTACACCCATTAATCCAACTAGATACAAATCTATGATAGGAGGTTTATTGTATTTGACACAAACCAGGCCTAATATTATGAGTGCAGTATGTATTTTTTCTAGATTTTAGAGTAATCCTAGGAAAAATCATGAATCAATAGTAAAAAGGATTTTTCGGTACTTACAAGGCACTGCAAATCTTGGATTATGGTATCCTAGAGATGAAAATTTTGATCTATGTGCATACACAGATGCAAATTGGGCAGGAGATGTGGATGATAGAAAAAGCACCACTGGAGGAGCATTCTTTCTTGGAAAGAGACTAGTTTCTTGGTTGAGTAAGAAACAGAGTTGTACATCTTTATCAACAACGGAATCAGAATATGCTACAACAACAACTAACTGTACATAGGTACTATGGCTTAAGCAAATGTTGAAAAACATAAGGGTAAAATGCAAAGAACCTATTACTATATATTATGATAACACTGCAGCAATTGATATATCTAAGAATCCAGTATTACATTCTAAAACAAAACATGTTTCTATCAAACTGAATTTTCTAAGGGAAAAAGTTGAAGAAAAGGAGATAAAACTGGTTTATGTGAATACTAAAGAACAACTTGCAGATATTTTCACAAAACCTTTGCCTAAGGAGTCTTTTGAATATCTTAGAGATCAGCTTGGATTCATACCACCCCCGATAGAGACTTAGATAGTTGATGATTGTCATCAACCGACAGAATCGAAAGACAAATCTTTTACTTTGGTCTTTGATGAGGAAGCTACTTCTCAGGGGGAGTAGTTGGTATATTGAATGAGTTGGTATTTTTTGATAAGTTCTTTGAACTAATTATATTTGGTTTTGTATTGCTTTGGCATTTGATGTCAAAGGGGGAGAGATTGATATGGAAAAACACATGGATAACAAATATTATTCCTAGGGGGAGAGACTTTATTCCTTGGGGAGACATATTATGTATTTTTTATTTCTAGTTATGATCTCTTTAGGAGATTGTTGATTTTTGGTTTTTGGCATTTCTGTTTTGGCACTTTGATGGTTTTTCCATCTTGTGTTTTCATTAATGCCAAAGGGGTAGATTTTTGGTATTTTGGTATGGTTTTGTCATTGATGTCAACACCTACTAGAACACTAGCACTTTGGAGATCCAGCAACATTCATTGATATGCAAGTAACTATTGCACAACTACTGGTATATGGTTCACCGGCAGGATATAATGTTCACCGACACTTGGAATGATATGGAAGACACTTGGGAATGTCGAAGACATCATGTGGACACTTTGTTTTGAAGAATTAATCATTGGTATATTCATATTTGCATATTATCTTTTACCAGCAAATAGGTCCAGGGTTATCTAGGGTTACACTAGCAGGTTTATCTTTTTAAGATCAGCATGGCACGCTATTGAGATGATTTATTATTGTTGTAAATGCATTAAGATGACATGTTCAATTAGTTATTGCATCGGATATTATATTGTTTGTAAAATGTTTTTATTGTAATAACTTGTAGAATTGACCTACTAAAATTGGTCTTAGGTTATGGTATAAATGTAAGATCTTATTTGTAAGATCGAATGTGGAAGGTGAAGAAGAATTGTGAGAAGGTATATGCGAGAATAAGTAGAGGTATACACGAAGACATCATTTGAAGGTGAAGCTAGGTTTTTGTAGAAGCATATCAGAATTACACCGGTACCGAATCTAGCATATGAAGATGCTATTTTGTACAGTCCATTCTTATTGGATTTAACCATCCAACTGTAGTCATTGTGACTCGCATTTTGTGATTGAGCAGTGAGCTCTAGGCTGTTGGCCTTTTTGCATGTGTAGACCCCATTTTTGTACACTTACTATCTGTAGTAGTATCATTTGATTGTTGGTAAGGTTTCCCACCATGGTTTTTTGGCTTACAGGGTTTCCGCGTATAAATATTGGTGTTATTTGTTGTGGATGACTTTATGTTTATGTTTATGCATTAATCTTTACCGATATAGCATTTTATTGATTAACACTGTCTACTGGCATACTTAACTGGTTTACTGGTATTAAGCATTAAGTTGGTTAAATGGTTTTTGGTTTGAATTTATTAGACAACTGATTCACCCACCCCCTCTTAGTTGTCTCCGGGACCTAATAGTGCGCGCAGGCATGGTCCACCGGGCCTTGAGCCACCTCTTGCCAAAAGCCCTTAAATTTTGACACTATAGAAGTGTGTGGCTTTGTATTTAAGTACAAAATATTTCCTTCCCACAACCAATGTGGGATAAATGTTTATGTCTGGTGACATTTACTTGGAAGTTTCTCTAGCATTTTCAAACCCTAGTTTGGCACCCAAGTAAAAATGCTTTACATAAACCAATTGCATTTGTTTTGAAGCTTCTTTGATTCCCATGTTTCACAAGAATGCGATGGGAGGATTGTTGGCTTCATTTTACCTTCCTTCAAACCAAGCGATTCAGGTTGATTCATCAAGTGCCATTTGAAAGTGCAAAGCAAAATTTTGAAATGGGCCTCTCAAACTAACAAAATTTTATAGGTCCCAGTAGTCCATATGGTGTCCTAAGGTGTCATATGGTGTCATATGGTGTTCTAACATATGTGTGGCCCCTTAAGACCCCATATGACCCCTAATGACACCATGTGACCCCTAAGGACACCATATGACCCATTATGATACCATATGAACCCTTAGGACAATATGATGTCCTAATGGGTCATATGGTGTCCTAAGGGGTCATTTGGTGTTCTAAGGGGTTATATGGTGTTTTAACACTTGTGTGTGCCTAGGACCCCATATGACCTCTAACAATACCATATGACCCCATAAGACACCATATGACCCTAAGAATACCATATGATCCCTTTTAACATCCTAGTACATGACATGACCCTTATGACACCATATGACCCCTTAGGACATGATGTGTTGTAGTAATGGGTCATATGGTGTCCTAACTTGTCATATGGTGCTCTAACACGTGTGGGCCCTTAGGACCCCATATGACCCCTACCGACACCATATGACTGCTTAGGACACCATATGACCTCTTAGAATACCATATGATGTCCTAATAAGTCATATGGTGTTGTATGGTGTTCTAAAACATGCATGGGCCCTTACAACCCCATATGACCCCTAACAACACCATATGACCCTTGAGGATACTATATGACCCATTTTTGCATCCTAGTACATGACATGACCCGTTATGACACCATATGACCCTTTAGAAAACCATATGATATCCTAATGGGTCATATGGTGTCCTAAGGGGTCATATGGTGTCCTAAGGGGGGCATTCTAACACAAGAATGGGCCCTTAGGACCCCATATGATCCCTTAGAACATCATAATACCCCTTAGGAGCATATGATGTCCATATGGTGTCCAAAGGGGTCATATGCTATTCTAAGACATGCATGGTTCCTTAGGACTCCTTAGGACAATATGATATCCAAAAGGGGTCATATGGTATCCTAAGAGGTCATATGGTGTCCTAAGGGGTCATATGGTGTTCTAACACAAGTATGGGCTCTTAGGACCCCATATGATTCCTAAAAAAACCATATGACCCCTTTTAACATCCTAGTCAATGACATGACCCCTTAGGACAATATGATGTCCTCATGGGTCATATGGTGTTCTAACACATGTCTGGGCCCTTAGGACCCCTTAGAACAATATGATGTCCTAATTATTCTTATGGTGTCTTAAGGGGTCATATGGTGTCCTAAGGGGTCATATGGTGTTATAACACATGTCTATCCCCTTAGGACCCCTTATGATCCCTAATGATATCATGTGACCCCTTATGACACCATATGACCCCTTAGGACAATATGATGTTCTAATGACTCATATGGTATCTTAAGGGGTCATATGGTGTCCTAAGGGGTCATATGGTGTTCTAACATATGCCTGGTTCCTTAGGACCTCATATGGCCCTTTAGGACACCATATGACCCTTTAGGACAACATATGATCCCTTAGGACAATATGATGTCCTAATGGGTCATATGGTGTCCTACGGGGTCATATGGTATTTTAACACGTGTGGACACTAGGGACACCATATGACCCTATAGGATACCATATGACCCTAGAGAGGGAAAGAGGGGGAGGAGAGAGGGAGTGAATGGAGAGAGATAGAGAGATAGAGAGAGCCTAAGTGAGAGGGAGGAAGGGATGGAAGGAGAGTACAAGAGACTAGAGAGAGTGAGAGAGAGAGGTGAAAAAAGGAGAGAATGAGAAAGAGAGATAATGATAAAGGGAAAGAGGGAGGGGAGGAGAGAGGGAGAGAATGAGAGAGATGGAGAGAGGGAGAGAGAGAGGGAAAGAGGGAAAGAGAGGGAGAGATAGAGATAGAGGGTGACAAGGAGAAGGGGAGAGAGAGAGAGAGAGAGAGAGAGAGAGAGAGATACGGAGTGGGGGAGATATAGAGATACCTAAGAGGTGGATCGAGGGATTGAGAGAGAGAGAAACCCAAGATGTGGAGGGAGAGAAGGTGATAGAGAGACCTAAGAGGTAGAGGGAGGGAGGTGAGAGAGATACCTAAGAGGTGGAGGGAGTGATAATGACAGAGAGAGAAAGAGAAGGTGAGAGATAGAGAGAGCTCAAGTGAGAGAAAGGAAGGGATGGAAGGAGAGTACAAGAGACTAGAGAGAGAGAGGTGAAGAGAGGGAGAGAGGGAGAGAGAAAGAGAGATAATGAGAAAGGAATAGAGGGAGAGAATGGGAGAGAGAGAGAGAGAGAGAGAGAGAGAGAGAGAGAGAAGGAAACAAAGGGAGAGATATAGATAGAGGGTAACAGGGAGAAGGAGACTCAAAGAGAGAGAGAGAGAGAGAGAGAGAGAGAGAGAGAGAGAATCAATGACAGTCCCAAAGACACTGAGAGGGGGGCAGGGTGAATCAGTGTCTTACCAGTGAGCAGAATATTTAAACTTATTAAGAACTTTGTATCCCAAAGCAGTGTACTGGTAAATAAGAATAATGGAGACAACATAGATAACACACCATAACAAAAGATATTTAATGAGGAAACCTGGTGTGGGAAAAAACTTCATGGGATTTGTGACCCACAATATTCACTCATTAGCCAATGAATAAATATTACTTACAATGAGGGGCCTACACATGCAGGAAGGCTAGGAGCCTAGAGCTCACTGCTCAATCACAAAATAGAATTCCCACTAACTTACAAAATGGATTATCAAAATCCAATACAATGTACTGCTTTAGATCAACATCAACTATGCTAGGTTCAGTACCAGTTTAAGCTCAGTCTATTACCAAAAACCTTCACTATCAACTATATCACAAATATCATCCTCTTTGTCTTACTTTCCTTCTTTCTCAAAATGACCTATATGATCTCATGTATATATATGAGTCTTTTACAATATTCTATGTCTGCTTTTACAAAAGATAATTACAATATAAAACAATAAACAAATTTTATTCCATGTCGGCCTGAGTGTCGGTATGCATTATTGCCATTGCCGGTGAAGTGCCTGTCAGTGTATGTAGAAGTCTATTGCCAATGTCAGTAACTATTGGTGGGTTGACAGATGTTTTCCAGTTAGTTTCTAGTTGGTTTCCATCAATGAAAACATCAGCTATTCTCATAAGAGTGTAGAATGCCAACAATCTTCACCTTTGGCATTGATGGAAACACTCATGAGAATAATCCAAAAACCTGTTCCAAAAATTAAAGTCCAAAATGTTTCCAAAAAGTGCTCTCCCTAAGCAAATGATCTCCTCTGAAGAAGTTGTTTTCTATCCACTACTCCCCCTTTGACATCAATGACAAAGGTTGTCAAAACTAGTCAAATGAGTGCAAAATTCACCTCAAATTTTGTAACTGGTTGGTTACAATTTGAAAGATCTCTGCCAAAACCAAATTCAAACTCTACATAAACCTTTTGATGTCCTTCAAAGTTGCCTCAGTTTGTTGGATCGTGTCGGTGAGATAATTCATGTGATCTTTCGGTGATCATTCTCCCTAAAGTAATGCCTTAGATATCTTTATTCTCTAGGAAATAAGATTGTCCAACTTAGGACCAAGCTTATTTTTAAGCTCTCTGGCATTAGACATTATCCTTGCCTTTTCTTTTTCAAGTTTCTCTATTTTTTCTTCAAATCCTGTCATTTCTTGCTCAAAACCTGGTATGTGACCAGATGAAACAATTAAGTTATCCACTATGTCATCACTTTTCTTTTGTATTTTACTGACCTCCTTGTCTATGTCCTCTGTTAGAAGGTGAGGTTTGCATGTTTCAATGTATAGCTCTTTGTACTCCAAAATATTAGAGTTCAGTGCTGGTAATAATGTATTCAGGTGTTCAATGCACTTCTTTATGGTGTTATCAAAGAATTTGTTCTTTTCCTTTTTAACTTTGTCCTTTATTGTGTCCTCATTCACTTTATCAATCATTATTACATTGTCAACAATAAATTTGGACAATGTGTCCAATTTGCCTAAAGAATTGTTAATATGATCTATGTTTCAAATAGGTGCAATCAGGTTAATAATAGGTACATGGTTATCAATTGCTTTGTAGGCCAAAGCATTAAAATTTGTTATCTTTTTGATTGAGTCCAAGAGTACCTCTGCAACATCTGTAGGTCTGAATTCACTTGACATGCCAGAATTCTCACCAATTGCCTTTATTACCTATGTGATTCTATTAGTTGTAACCATTTTACCTATGTTTACCTTTGGTGGATCGATCTGTGTTTGCATCTCAACTAGAAAGGGTTTCTCAGACTGTTTTGATGTCATAGCTGATGCTAGTTTCTCTGTCTCGGTATGTACCTCTACCTCTATAGGTTTCTCTGTAAGTTCTATCGGTATCTTAGTCTCTGGTGGTCCTGTACTAGCATTTGTTCCTTCAGTAGGTTTCTCTATTTCTAATGATTGCTTTGTTTGTGTTGGGATCTCAACCTCAACAGTCTCTACCAGTTTCTCATCCATGTTGGCACAATCAACATTGTCATCCTTAACCTCTGCACTGTCCTTGTCCACAATAATATTTACTTTCTGAGTGTCCACATTCATGGTGAATAGTATCTCAGATTCAAGATTAGTGTCATCATGTGTGACACCTTTAGTGTCAATAGCCAGTGGATCATCAGTATGTACCGGTGCAGTATCCAAAGGTGGTGGTAAATTGTCAGTGATCTTTATATTTGGAATACCACCAACTTTACCTTTGCCCCTATCCGTATCTTTCTGATACACTTTAAATGTTTTCTTTGGTCGGTTCATTTCCTCTTGTTTTTCCTTCTCTGCAAATAATATATCCTAGTTATCAGTAGTTTCATCTACAATCTCTTTTACTCTTCTTGCCATTAAACTTACTTTCTGGTGTCCATTAGCAAAAATAGATTGCTTAGCCTCAGAGATTAATTAATCAATTTCTTCTTTAGAATTCACAGGATGTACAACTAGTAGTTTCTCAACTTTTAGTTTCTTATCCAATTCCAATACTGCAATCCTTTTTCCTTCCAGTCTCCTATACAAATCATTGGGTAAGTCATCCACTACTTCAATTAAAACCTTTTTGTATATATCCAGATGTAAAATTATACTATTCTTAATGCTTTCCCTATCTGAATAATTAAATGTGTTATACACTTGGTGTACATTGGCCTAATTTCCATCATTAGTTATTTGATTTAGTAAATCGTTTAAAGAAGGAGTAATGGGTTGTCATTTCTTCTTTGGTGTTAATTTCTTTGGTGTTCCCCTTACTGCCTGATGTTTCTTCCTTAAGGTCCTTGTTCTCTTGGGTGAAGGAGAGGGTACCAGTGAATGTTTTCTCTTCCTCCTTTCTACTCTCTTAAACTCTGCTCCCTTGTCACTATCAATTCTAGAAGTTGTTCCAATTGGTGAAATTTGTGCCCCTGGTTGCAGTCCTTCAAGATCACTAGGTAATATGCCACTGATATTCATTACATTTTCCTTGATTTCCTTTACTTTCTTAGAAGCATCTCTGATCAATTTTTCCCTTTTCTTCCTTTTCTTCAATGTTTTTACATCACTTTCAATAGTTTTTGCACTGCCAAAAACTTGTTCAGATGGTTCTCTCGGTGCATCTAGTCTCAAGAATGTTTAGATCTACCTCATATCCCATTTCAGTTACCCATACAGTCCTAGGGATTACAACATGATAACTCATTGATGAATAGATTGTACCAAACTGGTACTGAGAGGGGGGGGTGAATCAGTATAGACAAAAACATAGTCTTAAAAAGGTTTGTTAGTAGACACTATGCATTGATAGACAAATAGTAACACTGGTCTTTAAACAGAGTACAACCGACAAAACCTAGAGTAACTAAGACAAGCATAAACTAGTTGACACTTATCTTCTCACAATCTAATAGTTCATTTCCATTTCATCCTAGTGCATGAACAGGTAAATTGTCATCAAAGACATATATGTAAACAACTAGATCAACATTATTCACCGCTTGATAGAAAACAACATATCATCACATGAAAAGGACATCACATATGAAACACATATTTTTCATGTGGAAACCCAATTGGGAAAAACCACGGTGGGGATGAATACCCACAAGCTATTTTGAACTCTTTAGAAGTTTTCTCTGTTAGGAGCCTTGTCCGGTTAAAGACTAATACAATAGGTTCTGTTAGGAACTGATCCTATTAGGGATCACCCAGTTAAGGGATGGCTAGAATACCTAGTTGAGAGTTAAACCCTGTTAAAGGTTATCTTGTTAGAGGATTTCAAGAACTTGATGGTTTTGAGTCACCCTGTTAAAGGATTTACAACAAGCTGGTTAAAGCTACCCTGTTAAGGGATTTCCTGATTGTTGAAGTGGTTAGAGATCAATAAGTATTACAATGATTTGGTAACATCACTCAATGCTAATGTAGATCTGCTTTAGCTCCTCTTCACCTTCTGCACTTACACTTTGTAGGTATCACTTCACTCTTCTATTCTAGAAAGAATCACGTATCTCTTCACTTGGATACTCACACACAACTTTTTCCAACAACCTAAGAAAGAAAGAAAACATCGACCTTATAGGAAAATAGATAGGTCGGTAACCTAAACCCTAAACCCTAAACTTGTTAGGTTAAGAAATTCAAATAGTTCAATCTTGACCATTGAGCATACTGCACTAAATACAATAGTCTTGATCCAATCTCAAGACATTCTCCATCGTTTGTTTTCCACCGATTTCATGGCGGCTGATAACTCATCACATGTTATCACCGTTTACAGGCTTCGCACATTCCCAAGGTAGATGGGAGCAATCTCCTTCATGCAAGATCCTTCATGCGCACAAGGCTGATGTGGCAACATGATTTGTTCTTCATTACAACACTAACTCATCACACAAAGTCACCGGTTGAGCCACACAGGCTTGAAGCACTTCAACCTGAAACCCTAAGGTTGAGACTACCAACCAGTAGTCATACAAAGCTTCCATGTGCCAGTTCCAATAACCTTATGCCCATTTACCTTGAACAAACACACCATTTCACAAATATCAGTTCATAGTGTTACATCAGTTCTCTCCTCTTCAGCATGTTGGCATCAATGATGACATACAATGTCATTATGTCCTTATACTAGTTCACATAATGCCAACAATCTCCCCCTTTGGCATTTATGGCAATATACAAAGATATCTCTCCGCTTCACATCTTCTCCCCCAATTTTTGTAGATATCTTCTCCACTTCTCTTCTCCTCCCCCTTTCACAACAATGCCAAAGTGGAGGCAGAAGCTTCCCTATTCCATTATGTTGCTCCCCCTGAGGAGTAGCATCCTTCAACACATCAATTCTGAAGCAAAATTTGACTATGCAATACCTGACTAATGTGGAGCATATACCTTTAGTTCACCTCTTGAAGGGGCAACACTGCTAATTCACCTCTTAAGTAAATAAATGTAGCCTTTGGGAGAGGCTTGGTGAATATGTCTGCTAACTGCTCCTTACTAGAGATATGTTCCAATGCAATTTCTTTTTTCTGAACTTTTTCCCTCAAGAAATGATACTTAAGCTCAAAATGCTTGGTTGTAGAATGCAAAACTAGATTATTGGAGATGTTAATTGCACTAGTATTGTCACAAAATATACTTATCAGTTCAGATAGAGGAAATTTGAAGCCATTTTATACATGCTTCATCCAAATTGTCTGAGTGCAGTTCATAAAAGATGCAACATACTCTGCTTCCGCTGTAGACTGAGAGATACAACTTTGCTTCTTACTCATCCATGAGACTAGTCTACCACCAAGAAAGAATGAACCACCGATTGTGCTCTTTCGGTCATCTACATTACCTACCTAATTAGCATCTGTGAATACTTTCAAGTTGAAGTCCTTGCTATATAGATACCACAATCCATAATCAATAGTTCCCTTCAGATACCTAAGAATCCACTTGACTGCAACCAAATGGGATTCTCTTGGGCTTTTCTGGAACCTTGCAGTAATGCCAACTACATGTGCAATATCTGGTCTACTATGCACTACAAAATGCAACTTACCAATCACTGATCAGTATTCCTTCTCATCAACCAATGTTGAGTCATCCTCTTTGGATAATTTACAACTGGTCATCATCGGTGTACCAACCGGTTTGCTATCTTCCATACCAAAGGTCTTCAACACCTCTTTGACATACTTGGACTAAGTGATAAAGATTCCATCTTTCATTTGTTGGATCTGCAGTCCAATGAAGAACTTAATCTCTCCTATGAGTGAGATTTCAAACTCTTTCTTCATCTCATCTGCAAACTCATGACTCATCTTGTCATCTCTACCAAGGATAATGTCATCAACAAATACCTCACAGATCAGGATCTGATCTCCTTTAGACCTAAAGTCGATATTGTTATCTTCACTTGTTCTCTCCAATCCAATCTTCACAAGATGGGAGTGCAGGCGTTCATACCATGCTCTAGGTGCTTGCTTTAGACCATATAAGGTTTTATGTAGCCTACACACCATGTCATTGTCTTCAAATAGGGAAAACCCATCTGGTTGCTCTATATACACTTCCTCTTCAAGTACACCATTTAGGAATGCAGATTTTACATCCATTTGATATACTTTGAATCCTTTAAAAGCTACATATGCAAGAAGCATACGAATTCCTTCCAATATGGCTATAGGAGAAAAGGTTTCTCCATAGTCTTCTCCTTCTTCTTGGGCATATCCTTTGCACACCAATCTGGCTTTGTTTCTAATCACTATGCCATCCTCATTTAGCTTATTTTTGAAGACCCATTTGGTACCAATGACATTTTTATGCTCCAGTCTAGGTACCAAAGACCATGTAGCATTTTTCTCTATGTGGTCAAGTTCCTCTTCCATTGCCTTGATCTAGTCTTCATCTTTATGTGCCTCTTTAAGTAATTTAGGCTCAAATTCAGAGATCATACATGAGTTTTCTCTTACCTTTCTTCTTGTAAGGATTCCTGCATCCTTATCTCCTATGATTTGCTTAGGATCATGATTCAGCTTGACATACCGAGGAATGGTCTTGATAGATTCCTCTTGCTTTTCTTTTTCATCCTCATCTCCATCAGTATCAACATCTACATCTATCGGTGTAGGAACACTATTATTGGTACTTGGTTGACTGACAACTGGTTCCCAGAAGGTGACAACCGGTTCATTTACTGCTTGCTCACTATTGGTTTCCTTAGTTTTCTTAGAGGTTTCATCAACTCTTACATTGATGCTTTCCATAATTCTCTAAGTCCTATTATTGAAGCACTTGAGAGCTTTGCTCTTTGTGGAATACCCTAGGAATATTCCCTCATCACATTTCGCATAGAATTTTCTCTGATGTTCACTCCTCTTGATGTAGCATTTGCTGCCAAACACTCTAAAGTAACTAACCACAACTATCCTACCAGTCCAATGGTCATAAGGAGTTTTATTCTTACCTTTCTTGATGAGTACACGGTTCATTTTGTAGACTGCAGTGCTCACCGCTTCTCTCCAAAAGGTGTGGGCTACCTTTACTTGAATCAACATAGTTTTTAGTTGCTTCAACCACAGTCTAATTATTCCTCTCTAGTAGGCCATTCTACTGTGGAGTCTGGGGGGCAGACAGTTGTCTCTTGATGCCATGTTCTTCATAGTACTTGTTGAATTCACCGGAAGTGAATTCACCTCCTTGATCAGTTCTTAGGCACTTGATTATTTATCGCTTTCCTTCTCTACTAAAGCTCTGAAATCTTTGAACTTTACAAAAGCTTCAGACTTATCTTTCAAGAATGTGACCCACATCATTCTTGAGCAGTCATCAGTGAGAATCATGAAGTACCTATCACCCTGCACACTCCTAGTTTTCATAGGACCACACAAATCAGTATGCACAAGATCAAGCAAATTGTGAGTAGTGAAAGATTTACCTTTAAAGGTTGAGGAAGACATTTCCCCCAATTGACACTCTTTGCACAATATATTATCCAATTTTCTTAGCATTGACAACCCTCTAACTGCCTTGATCTTACTAGCCTTCACAATGTTATCAAAGTTTACATGGAAGAGTCTCCTATGCCATATCCAGCTATCATCAAATTTAGCCTCAAGACATGTACTTATATTTGCATTCAGCTGAAATAGGTTACCTTTGGTCTACATGCTGGTGTCCACCAATTCACCATTTTTTCCTTTGATTTTGCACACTCCATTCTTGAATTCCAAAGTGAGACCACTATCATTCAGCTAGGCAACACTCAGAAGGTTGTGTCTGAGACCATCAACCCAATACACATTGTCAGCACTACTCTTTCCATTCAAAGAGATGGACCCTCTGCCTTTGACCATGCATGGTGCATCATTTCCAAAGCGAACCATACCACCATCATACTCTTCCAAGGATAGAAACTTTCTCCGGTCACCAGTCATATGGTGAGAATAGCCATTGTCAATGATCCCCTCATTGGAATTATCAAACTACAAGACGAGAGCCTTCTTGTCTGACACATCTTCCTTGACAGCAAAAAACACAATATCTTCATTTTCTTCATCTTTTGATTCCTGATCTATGACAGCTTCATCAACTACCACAAAATAGTTTCTCTGGTTTCCTCCTTTGAATTTCTTGAACCTTTGTGGTTTGTCCTTGTTGTCACCATTAGGATAGTTTATAGCAATATGTCCTATCCAGTTGTAAGAAAAGCATTTCAAAGAGAGCTTACCTCTGTATTTTTCGATTCCTTTAGGAAGTTTCCTAGCAAGAATAGCTTCAAATGCCATCAAAATATCCTCATCATCCATTTCTCTACTCTGTCTTGGTTCACCACTAGTGCTAGCTTCTTTTCCTTTTCTGGATGGTACATCAAAAGCTTTAAAAGTTGATTCAGTCTTTTGAACACTACCATCAAACCTATTTAGCTCATAGGTTGTCAACTTTGCAATGATGGAATCTAGGGATACCTTAGTCTTGTCTATTGATCTCACCTCCTGAATAGCAGCAACCCTTTTTGCATAGACTGGTAAGAAGGATTTTAGGACTTTGCTTACCACAGTGGAATCTTCCATTTTACCACTTGCACTTTTGATATCTCCAACAATGGTTTTGATTCTTATTCCATACTATTGAATGGTCTCATCTTCAATCATCTGCATGTCTTCAAACTTCCCTCTAAGGCTTTCTTCCTTAGCTTGTTTTACATGCTCATCACTGCCATAGATATTTTCAAGAGTATCCCATACCTCTTTGGGATTTACCTTATCTTGGACATCAATAAACTCAATGTCAGATAAACTACTAATTAGGGCTTCCATGACTTGCCCATTCTCCTGCATCTCTCTCTTTTGGTCATCGGTGAGAGTACTAGTAGGAGCCACATAGACATTCTCAACATAACTCCAGTGTTGAGAACCCATGCTTTTGATGAATATCTTCACTCTGTCTTTCCATATACTGAAATTTTCTCTGTTAAACTTTGGACCTTCCCTCTTCATCATTAGACTAGGATCTTTACCTCAAGTAGTTAAACTTATAACACAGAGGACCTGGACGACGCTCTAATACCAATTGATAACTCAATGATGAATGGATAGTACCAAACTAGTACTGCGAGGGGGGTGAATCAATATAGACAAAAACATAGTCTTAAACTAGATTGTTAACAGACACTGTGCATTGACAGACAAATAGTAACAACGGTCTTTAAACAGAGTACAATCGGCAAAACCCAAAGTAACTGAGACAAGCATAAACCAGTTGCCACTTATCTTCTCACAATCTAATACTTTATTTCCATTTCATCCTAGTGCATGAACAGGTAAATTGTCATCAAAGACATATATGTAAACAACTAGATCAACTTGATTCACCGCTTGATAGAAAACAACATATCATCACATGAAAAGGACATCACATATGACACACATATTTTTCATGTGGAAACGCAATTGGGAAAAACCACGGTGGGGATGAATACCCACAAGTTGTTTTGAACTCTTTATAAGTCCACTCTGTTAGGAGCCTTGTCTGGTTAAAGACTGATACAATAGGTTATGTTAGGAACCAATCCTGTTTGGGATCACCTGGTTAAGGGATGGCTAGAATACCTGGTTAAGAGTTAAACCCTATTAAAGGTTACCTTGTTAGAGGATTTCAAGAACTCAATGGTTTTGAGTCACTCTGTTAAAGGATTTATAGCAAGCCAGTTAAAGCTACCCTATTAAGGGATTTCCTGACTATTGAAGTGGTTAGAGATCAACAGGTATTACAATGATCTGGTAACAACACTCAATGCCAATGCAGATCTGCTTTAGCTCCTCTTCACCTTCTACACTTACACTCTGCAAGTATCACTTCACTCTTCTGGCCTGGCAAGAATCACATATCTCTTCACCTGGATACTCACACACAACTTTTGCCAACAACCTCAGAAAGAAAGACAACATCGACCTTATAGGAAAATAGATAGATCGGTAGCATAAACCCTAAACCCCAAACTTGTTAGGTTAAGGAATTCAAATGGTTCAATCCTAACCATTGAGCATACTGCACTAAATGAAATAGTCTTGATCTAATCTCAAGACATTCTCCATCATTCATTTTCCACTGATTTCATGGTGGCTGATAACCCATCATGCATTATCACCATTTATAGGCTTCACACATTCTCGAGGTAGATGGGAGCAATCTCCTTCATGCAAGATCCTTCATGCGCACAAGGCTGACGTGGTAACATGATCTATTCTTTGTTACAATACTAACTCATCACACAAAGTCACTGATTGAGCCACATAGGCTTGAAGCACTTCAACCAGAAACCCTGAAATTGAGACTACCAACTAGTAGTCATACAAAGCTTCCATGTGCCAGGTCCTATAACCATATGTCAGTTTACCTTGAACAAACACACCGCTTCATAAATTTTGGTTCACAGTGTTACACTGGTTCTCATATTTACTGGTTCTCTCCTCTTCAGCATATTGACATCAATGACAACATACAATGTCATTATGTCCTTATACCGGTTCACATAATTCCAACACAACTTCCATCCATGTCTCATCTCTCTTGATAACAAAACAGATTTCTTTGTCATACTTGTCCACTACACTCTTTGGTAGCCTTTCTCTAGTTTTCATTTTAGCCTGGAAGGTTTTGAAATATTCAATTATGTTATTGTCCTTTGCAGTTCCCATGTTGGTAAAAGCTTCTTGTAATTGTTTTCCTACTGGCATATGATATCCAATGTCTTTAGGTCCTGTACCGGGGATTTCCTTAGTGAAGTACAACATTAAACATACCAAAAGATTTCCAAATTAGAATGTCCCTTTCTTATCTCCTTTAATCTTCTTCAAATTATCAATGAGTTCATCTTTTAGCCATTCACATACATCTATCATTTCATTGTTGTTGACCATCTCATAAGCACTATTTATACAAAGACTAGAAACTAAATTTAGTCTATTAGCATGTGTAGTCTTGTAACCTAGCACCATACTCAAAAATCTCACAATGATGTCTTTGATATCATTCACTCTCAATGATCTATTGTCAGATGTTTCTTCGATTAGGGTCATCACTTTTTTGTTAGGGATCTTCTTTGTTTTGGTAGATCTGCTATTGGTTGAGGGTAAACCAGTTACTACCCTAATTGCTTGTTAGGTAAATTTGCAGACAGAATCCAACCATAGAAATTCTCCATGTGCTCTACTTAAGACAATTCTTACTACTTCTAGAAATTGGGCAATATTCAGTATTTTCACAAAACCTAGAGTTTCTATAATCTTGTGTTCAGGTTTGACAACACCATTTTCATCACAAATCACCTTAGTATACATTTTCATCAATTCTTCAGAACCTAGTTCTTCTATATTGGAATGTATATACATCCTATGGTCTTCTACAAAAGCTACACCTTTAGGAGTTTTTGAAAATGCTCCTATGGAATCATCTTGCTTAGCTACTTCAGGAATTATTTTAAATACGAGCCTAGGGCATTTCACATTTTCCACAATAGTAGGGTTTTGAATAAATTCAGGAGTAGAAGAAAAAGCCATTGAAAAATACCTTTAGCTTCCTTAAAGTATTCTGAATACTTGAAATAAATTACTCCACACCTTTTCCTTGAATGCCTTCACTCTATTTCGCGCTCTCTGATAATTTGAATGCTCGGTGAGTTCAAAAAGAGGGAAGTTAGCTGATTTATAATGACATTTCTCTTACCAACCGCATTAAATGCTCGTTGGTTAAGTGAAAACTTAACACATCTGCCGGTAAAGAAGAAATGTATCTTCTCACCATTGACCGAGGGTAATCTGCATGATTTTCAACTTACTGCAATACCCCCAAAGGGTTACTTCTCAATTGGATGAAGAATATCCTATTGGTGGAGGATTACTCTATTCTACCGGTATAGAGATAATTTCATCAACATTTGGATCTCTCTTCCTAATCCATTGTTTTAAAAATTCTTTCTTTACCTCATCTACCTTCTCTTTGCCTTTCAAACTGAATCCTTTATTGTTTGCTGGTGAAGTATTGCTTCTACAAAATTTGTCAATATGTCCAATTTTGTTACAAACATAACAAGTCACATTATTCCTTTGAATAACCTTTGCATATCCTATGGGGATTTAGTGTTCTGCGTTGATTAGATAGGTGTCCATATCTTCCACAAACATAGAATTTCACATTCATTCTGCAATTTTCCGAATTATGACCAACATTGTTGCATTTGGCATATTGACTGGTGGGTGCATTAATATTCTGATTGTTTTTGAATCTAAATTAATTTTCTCTATGACCATGTTTGTTGCAATTGAAACATTTGCCATTAAAAATATCAGCATTAGGTTGTGATTGTTCTATTCTGGATTGTTTGCAGTACCAGAACTTTTTCCAATCTCAAATCCAAGTCCATTTGTATCTGCATTAGGTTTCTAACTTTTCAGCATGTCATCAAGCTCCTCTGAACTTTTCTTGAATTCCCCTTTGTGTTGTTTTGCAGTAGCTAGCTCAGTTTTATCATGTTGCATATTAATCAGATCTGTCTTCAACATATCATTTTCATGACTAAGTCTTAGATTTTCATTTCTAGCATCATTGAGTCTCCTAGTTAAATCTTCTTCATTCTTCCTTCTGTCTTCAATGTCTTTACATAACCTCATAGTCATATCTGGCATTTCATTCTTCATATTACTATTTTCCTATCTCAACTTGTTTATAAGTTCATTAAGAGTTTCTTTTTCATCATCATCTTTCTACATCTTCTCATGAAGTTCTTTTCTTTTATTTTGTGCTATAACAAGGTTCTCCTGAAGTATTTTAATGAATTCATGTGCAATCCTCAGATCATCTTCAAGTTTCCTATTCTTCAATTTCTCTACATCATAATCTACAAGAGTTCCTTCTGATTGTTTTCTTAAGTTCTCCATTTGTACCGGTGTCAGAATCTTCCTCAAGTTGTTAGTCTTTTGAAAATAGAGGACCAAGCTCTAATACCAATTGTTAGAATCAATGACAGTCCCAAAGACACTGAGAGGGGGGGTGAATCAGTGTCTTAACGGTTAGCAGAATATTTAAACTTATTGAGAACTTTGTGTCACAAAGCAATGTACTGGTAAATAAGAATTAACACAGCAAATAAGAATAACAGAGACAACATAGATAACACACCATAACACAAGATATTTAACAAGGAAACCTAGTGTGGGAAAAACCTCAGTGGGATTTGTGACCCACACTGGCCAATGAATAAATATTACTTACAATGAGGGGCCTACACATGTAGGAAGGCTAGGAGCCTAGAGCTCACTGCTCAATCACAAAATAGAAGTCTCACTCACTTACAAAATGGATTATCAAAATCCAATATAATGTATTGCTTTAGATCAGCATCAACTATGCCAGGTTTAGTACCGGTTTAAGCTCCATCTATTACCAAAAACCTTTGCTATCAACTATATCACAAATATCATCCTCTCTGTCTTACTTTCCTTCTTTCTCAAAATGACCTATAAGATCTCATGTATATATATGAGTCTTTTACAATATGCCATGTTGGCTTTTACAAAAGATAATTACAATATAAAACACTAAACAAAGTTAATTCAATGTCGGCCTGAGTGTTGGTATGCATTATTACTGCTACCGGTGAAGTGCCTGCTGGTGTATGTAGAAGTCTATTGCTGATGTTGGTAATTGTTGGTGGGTTGACAAATGTTTTCTAGTTAGTTTCGAGTTGGTTGCCATCAATGACAACATCATCTCTTCTCATAAGAGTGTATAATTCTAACAAGATAATGGGATAGAGGCACCTAAGAGAGGGGGAGAGAGAGATATGGAGTTGGGGAGATATAAAGAGACCTAAGAGGTGGATGGAGGGATTGAGAGAGAGACCTAATAGGTGGAGGGAGGGAAGGTGAGAGAGAGACTTAAGAGGTAGAGGGAGGGAAGGTGAGAGAGATACCTAAGAGGTAGAGGGAGGGATGGTGAGAGAGAGCTTGAGTGAGAGAAATAAAGAGATGGAAGGAGAGTACAAGAGACGAGAGAGAGAGAGGTGAAGAGTGGGAGATAGGGAGAGAGGAAGATGGAGGTGAGCAGAAGATAATGGGAGAGAGAAAGGGAGAGAGAGAGAGAGAGGGAAAGAGGGAAACAGAGGGAGAGATAGAGATAGAGGGCAACACGGAAAAGGGGACTTAGAGAGAGAGATAATAGGATATAGATATCTAAGAGAGGGGGAGAGAGATAGGGAGTGGGGGAGATGTGGAGAGACCTAAGAGGTGGATGGAGTGATTAAGAGAGAGAGGGTGAGAGATGGAGAGAGCTTGAGTGAGAGGGAGGAAGGGATCAAAGGAGTGTACAAGAGACTAGAGAGAGAGAGAGGTGAAGAGAGGGAGAGAGTGAGAGTTTTACAAAGAGATATAATGAGAAAGGGAGTGAGGGAGGGGGAGGAGAGAGGGAAATAATGGGAGAGAGATATGTTAGGATAATTGGTTAATAAATGAGAGGGGGGTGAACCAGTTGGTAACAGATTATATCATTTAATCTGCTTAATAACCTTTAACTAGATTAAGTATCGGTAAAGAAGAAACAAATACCGGTAAGCAATAAAACTTAACAATAAAATAGATAATCAACAAAATGCAACCATACCACATAACACTATGATTTGTACGTGGAAAACCTAGGAAGGGAAAAATCATGGTGGGAAGCCTACCCACAATCAGATGATACTTATATAGAAAGTATGTGATATAATGAGGGGCCTATAAATGCAGGAAGGCACACTTCCTAGAGCGTACTGCTCATTAAAAAAGAGTCTCGCTGACTACAAAGAGGTTATAACCACCTCAAGATAAATGGACAACAATCAAATAGAGTGAACTGGTAGAGATAGCATCTACCATACCTGATTATAGTCCCGGTTAGGCTCAATACCAGAGGCCTTTGACCTCTTCCTTAATCCCAATTCGATCGCCAATGATTGACCAAATATCCTTCCCATATGATATTGGATTCCAAGACCACAAATATATTTTCATTTCTATCCTATGATCTACAATGAGATCTTACATCATTTTATACCAACCCTAAGGCGTAAACCAATTAGGCTAGCCACCTAAAAGATATTACAAGAGAATAATTTAATAAATCAATATTCCAATGATATGTCATGTCGGCTCAAGACCAAAACAACAATAACCAATCCATAGAACATCCTAAAACATCCCAATAATGTGTAGAGTACACTTTAACATGATACCAGTCCATAGCCTAGATAGGCACCAGACCTATTCTGTGTCCATCACAGAAAAGAAATGTCTTCAAGCAGTTGAATCACGATCAAAGAACATCTTCAACATCCTGAAATCCATGTAGAAGCCGCACCAACACCATCTATGCATCCTGTCAAAATTTCTCAGTGAAGAACTACTGGTTAAACCTGAAAACAATATCGATAAGGGTTTACAAGAGTGTATGATAGCATCTGATTACCAAGTTAATACCAATTGACCAAAACATGCTCTAGCAGAATATAACACATAAAATCAAACATACTCCATTGATCCAAACATGTCGGAAGTGTCCAATAGATAGTCTTTTCTGTCAGTAACACTAGATCTTCTACCAGTAACCAAAACATGTCTGTCAATAACCAACCATAACAACTAGTGTTGACATCAATGACAAAACATCAATGCAATACATAATCAATCCATCCATAATGCCAATAATCTCCCCCTTTGGCATTGATGGCAACACTAGATGTGAAAAACATCTAAGTACCAAAAAAATGCTGAACAAGTCTCCTCCTATGGAAGACAACCAACATTCTCCTGAATATCAATAACTCTCCCCCTATTAATGATATCTTTGTAAAGTTCTACATTTATTTTTCACATCACTATCTCTCCCCCTTTGACATCAATTCTAGAAATCTGAAACAAATATCAAAGCAATAATGTAGATAGCTGAATCTCAAAGTTGACTACTCCCCCTGAGTAGTACCACTACCCATCAATGTCGGAATGAATAATATCTTTGATAATGCATGCTGAGCTGATGACAAATTGCATCAATCAAGTCTCTGCCAAAGGGGCAGAAACCCCTAACCTGGCTCTCAAATACTCAAACGATTCCTTAGATAGTGGTTTAGTGAATATATCTACATTCTGTTCTTTAGTGTCCACATAAACCAATTTGACTTCCTTTCCTTCTATCTTGTCCTTTAGAAAGTTATACTTAATTGATATATGCTTAGTCCTAGAGTGAAATACTGAATTCTTAGACATGTCAATAGTTGTAGACTTATCACAATAGATAACTACTGGTTCACTATAATTTACCTTGATATCCTTCAACATTTGCTTGATCCACAAGACTTGAGTGCAATTGGTTGCTACTGCAACATATTCAGCTTATGCAGTAGATAAAGAAATGCATGATTGTTTTTTACTGATTCATGAAACCCATTTCTTTCCAAGAAAGAAAGCTCCACGAGAAGTGCTCTTCCTTTCATTAGTATCTCCTACCCAATCTGAGTCAGTATATGCACATAAAGTGAAATCATCATTTCTAGAATACCATAAGCCATATACTGAAAATCCATCAGTTGCTCAATGTATACTTCTTCCTCAAGTTCACCATTCAAAAATGTATTTAACATCCATTTGATAAATCTTATAGTTCTTTTAAGCTACATAGGCAAGAAATAGTCGAACAACTTCAATTCTAGCTATAGGTGCAAATGTCTCACCATAATCAATTCCTTCCATTTGAGAATATCCTTTACAAACCAATCTAGCCTTGTTTCTTATAACTTGACCATCCTCATTTTGTTTATTCCTAAAAACCCATTTAGTTCCAATAACATTCTTATTTTTAGATCGGGGAACTAAATTCCAAGTCTAATTCTTCTCTATTTGATCTAATTCATCTTCCATAGATTTTAACCAATATTTATTTTTAGAAGCTTCGATAACAGGTGCTAGTTCAATTTCAAAAATAAGACATACATCTCATTTAGCAGTCTTCTTCTTGTCAAAACTCTCTTGTTCCTATCTCCAATGATTTGATCTTTAGAATGATTTAATCTTACATACCTTGGTGTCTTTTGAATTTTATGTTCACTAATCTGATCATCAATCACAGTTGAATTTTTTGATTGTGTAAAATCATCATTTTTAGAATACCATAAGCCATATACTGAAAATCCATCAGTTGCTCAATGTATACTTCTTCCTCAAGTTCACCATTCAAAAATGTATTTAACATCCATTTGATAAACCTTATAGTTCTTATAAGCTACATAGGCAAGAAATAGTCGAACAACTTCAATTCTAGCTATAGGTGCAAATGTCTCACCATAATCAATTCCTTCCATTTGAGAATATCCTTTACAAACCAATCTAGCCTTGTTTCTTATAACTTGACCATCCTCATTCCGTTTATTCCTAAAAACCCATTTAGTTCCAATAACATTCTTATTTTTAGATCGGGGAACTAAATTCCAAGTCTCATTCTTCTCTATTTGATCTAATTCATCTTCCATAGATTTTAACCAATATTTATTTTTAGAAGCTTCGATAACAGATGCTAGTTCAATTTCAAAAATAAGACATACATCTTCATTTACCAGTCTTCTTCTTGTCAAAACTCTCTTGTTCCTATCTCCAATGATTTGATCTTTAGAATGATTTAATCTTACATACCTTGGTGTCTTTTGAATTTTAGGTTCACTACTCTGATCATCAATCACAGTTGAATTTTTTGATTGTGTAAAATCATCATTTTTTGAATACCATAAGCCATATACTAAAAATCCATCAGTTGCTCAATGTATACTTCTTCCTCAAGTTCACCATTCAAAAATGTATTTAACATCCATTTGATAAACCTTATAGTTCTTATAAGCTACATAGGCAAGAAATAGTCGAACAACTTCAATTCTAGCTATAGGTACAAATGTCTCACCATAATCAATTCATTCCATTTGAGAATATCCTTTACAAACCAATCTAGCCTTGTTTCTTATAACTTGACCATCCTCATTCCGTTTATTCCTAAAAACCCATTTAGTGTCAATAACATTTTTATTTTTAGATCGGGGAACTAAATTCCAAGTCTCATTCTTCTCTATTTGATCTAATTCATCTTCCATAGATTTTAACCAATATTTATTTTTAGAAGCTTCGCTAACAGATGCTAGTTCAATTTCAAAAATAAGACATACATCTTCATTTACTAGTCTTCTTCTTGTCAAAACTCTCTTGTTCCTATCTCCAATGATTTGATCTTTAGAATGATTTAATCTTACATACCTTGGTGTCTTTTGAATTTTAGGTTCACTACTCTGATCATCAATCATAGTTGAATTTTTTGATTGTGTGAAATCATCATTTTTAGAATACCATAAGCCATATACTGAAAATCCATCAGTTGCTCAATGTATACTTCTTCCTCAAGTTCACCATTCAAAAATGTATTTAACATCCATTTGATAAACCTTATAGTTCTTATAAGCTACATAGGCAAGAAATAGTAGAACAACTTCAATTCTAGCTATAGGTGCAAATGTCTCACCATAATCAATTCCTTCCATTTGAGAATATCCTTTACAAACCAATCTAGCCTTGTTTCTTATAACTTGACCATCCTCATTCCGTTTATTCCTAAAAACCCATTTAGTTCCAATAACATTCTTATTTTTAGATCGGGGAACTAAATTCCAAGTCTCATTCTTCTCTATTTGATCTAATTCATCTTCCATAGATTTTAACCAATATTTATTTTTAGAAGCTTCGATAACAGATGCTAGTTCAATTTCAAAAATAAGACATACATCTTCATTTACCAGTCTTCTTCTTGTCAAAACTCTCTTGTTCCTATCTCCAATGATTTGATCTTTAGAATGATTTAATCTTACATACCTTGGTGTCTTTTGAATTTTAGGTTCACTACTCTGATCATCAATCACAGTTGAATTTTTTGATTGTGTGATTGTGTGACTGTCTCAATTTCTTGTACCAGTTGAGGCATTTCTGGGTTAGTTATGATCATTTCCACTGTTGGTTCCCTATCATATGATATAGATTGATTTCTGTATTGCTCATCCAGTTTCACATTAGCACTCTCCACAATTTTCTACAATATTTTGTTATAACATCTATATTCTTTGCTTTGAACTGAATAACCAGTAAATATCCCTTTGCTTTGAACTGAATAACCAGTAAATATCCCTTCATCACATCTAGGATCAAACTTTCCAATTGAATCATCTCTTTTGATATAGAATTTACTTCCAAAAATTTTGAAATATTTAATAGTAGGTGTTTGTCCAAACCATAATTCGTAAGGGGTCTTACCGGTTTTACCTTTGATGTGAACTCTATTGAATGTGTAGATTGTTGTACTCACTACATCTCTCTAGTAGATGTGAGGCAACTTGGCTTCCATCATCATAGATCTTGCTGCATCCAAAATGGTTATGTTCTTTCTTTCCACTACTCCATTTTGCTGAGTAGTCCGAGGTGTAGATAACTGTCTTCTAATTCCATTTGTCTCACAATAACTATTAAATTCATGAGAAGTAAACTCATCGCCTTGATTTGATCTTAGACATTGGATTTTCAATCCAATTTCTATTTCAACCTTTTCTTTAAAGATCTTGAATTTCTCGAAGGCTTTCATACTTCTCCCTTAGAAAAGTCACCCACATCATCTTAGAATAGTCATCAATAATCAACATGAAATACCTACCACCTTTAAAGCTTCTAGTCCTTGCTGGACCATATAAGTCAGTATGAATCAAATCAAGTACATCATTAGATTTATCATGTATGCTCTTAAAACAACTTCTAACTTGCTTTCCCAATTCACATTCCTTACATGTCGGATTATGAGGCTTCATAATCTTAGGTATATCTCTAACTACCTTAGTTGAACTGATCTTAACAATACAATCAAAATTAACATGGCACAACCTATTATGCCATAACCAACTCTCATCAATATGAGCAATCAAACATGTCTTATTACCAGTGATCAAGTGAAACATATTACCTCTAGTCTGAATACTAGTTGTAATCTCCAAACCAGTCTTGTTAATGATTTTGCATTTTTTATCTTTAAACTGAATTTGGAAATCCTTGTCCACCAATTGAACAACACTCAAAAGATTATTCTTTAAACCTTCTACATAATAGACATTATCAGTATTATGCTTACCATCCAGAGAAATAATACCTCTACCTTTGATCATACATTCTTTGTCATCTCCAAATCTGACTTGACCACAATTGTATTCTTGCAGGGACAAAAAAATTCTTTTATCTCCAGTCATATGATGTAAGAATCAACTATCAATTACCCATTCATCCTTATCTTCAACTTTTTATGCCAAGGCCTTTTCTTCATTCATGATAGCCAGTTCTGATTCATTTTCCTTTAAAGCATAGAACACCCATTCCTTTCCATTGTCGCATCCAATAGCAAAGTCTTCTGTCAATTCATCTCCAAAGTCATCACTTACTCCTTCCTCATCCACTATGTAGCATTGTTTACTTTTCTTGAATCTATATATCTTATGGTTAGGCTTAAATGATTTCTTAACTCTTTCCTCAGATCTTCCATTCCTTTTAGGACATCTAGATATTGAATGACCAATCTTATTACATGGAAAACATTTAAAAGCTGCTTTTCCTTCATACTTACTTCCTATCGGTCCTTTAGGTACTCTTCTAGCAAATAAGGCTTCAAGTTGCTCAAATTGTTCATCTTCTTTCCTCATGTCTTCTAATTCTTTTGCATATAGGACTTTCCAATCACTTTTTCTAGTAGATGATGATGATGATGATGCATGAAAAGTAGGTTCAAACTTTATAGCTCTAGAAGATCCAAATTCTTCAAATTCTTCAAGTTCAAAAGCAGATAATTTCTCAATCAGAATGTCTCTGTTAACTGAAGAGAGCCATTGTTCTCAGCTCATTAATTGCAGTTGTCTTGTAAGTCGGTGGACAGGCTCTCAAGACTTTGGAAACTATTTCATATTCACTCAGAAATCCTCCACAACATTGAATTCCCATAACAATCTCATTTACTCTTTCCATAAAAACAACAATTCTTTCATTATATTCCATCTTTAAGTTTTCATATCTTACTCAGTAACCATCAAGTTTAGCAATTTTGACAATAGGATCACCTTCATTCAGAGTTTGCAATTTTTCCCACATAACCTCAGCTGATGATTTATCAGTCAATCCCATGATTTGTTGTTCAGTAAGTGCATATAAGAGGGCTTCTCTAGCTCTGCAATCATTTCCAATATTCTTATCCAAGTTTGCAGGAGTAGGATTACTAGATGCTAGATCATAAGGTGTGTATCCTTTCTTAGTGATCTCCCAAATATCCTTTCCAAGACATCTAACATGAGTCTCGATTTGAATTTTCCATATCCCATAATTTTTTCCATCAAGCTTAGGGATTAATCTTTTGAAAATAGTTGCTGATGGATTTGAAGTGCTAGCTGTCATAGGATCTACCTCAAGTGGTTAAGCTTTTGCAAAATAGGACCAAAGCTCTGATACCAATTGTTAGCATAACCGGTGAACAACTGAGGGGGGGCATGAATCAGTTGTTCATAGACTATATCATTTAATCCACTTAATAACCTTTAACCAGATTAAGTACCGGTAAAGCAGAAACAAATACCGGTAAGCAATACAACTTAACAATAAAACAAATAATCAACACAATGCAACCATACCACATAACACCATGATTTGTACATGGAAAACCTGAAAAGGGAAAAACCATGGTGGGAAGCCTACCCACAATTAGATGATACTTCTATAGAAAGTATGTGATACAATGAGGTGCCTGCACATGCAAGAAGGAACACTACCTAGAGCGTTGTGCTCATTACAAAAGAGTCTCACTGACTATAATGAGGTTATAACCACCTCAAGATAAATGGACAACAATCCAATAGAGTGAACTACCAGAGATAGCATCTACCATGCCTGATTATAGTCCTGATTAAGCTCAATACCGGAGGCCTTTGACCTCTTCCTTAATCCCAATTAGATCACCTATGATCGACCAAATCTCCTTTGCATATGATATTGCATTCCAAGACTATGAGTATATTTTCATTTCCATCCCATGATCTACAATGAGATCTTACATCATTTTATACCAACCCTAAGGCTTAAACTAATTAGGTCGGCCACCTAAAAGATATTACAATAGAATCATTACATAAATCAATATTACAATGATATGCCATGTCGGCTTAAGACTAAAACAACAATAACCAATCCATAGAACATCCCAAAACATCCTGGTAATGTGTAGAGTACAAGTTAACATGATACCAGTCCATAACCTAAATAGGCACCAGACCTATTCTGGGTCCATTATGCCAAAGCAATGTCTTCAAGCAGTTGAATCATGATCAAAGAACATCTTCAGCATCCTAAAATCCATCTAGAAGCCACACCACCACAACTTATGCATCTTGTCAGGATTTCTCAGTGAAAGCTCTACCGGTTAAACCTTAAACCAATGTTGGCAAGGGTTTACAAAAGTGTATGATAGCATCCAATTACCAGGTCATTACCAACTTACCAAAACATGCACCAGAAGCATATAACACATAAAATAAAACATACTCCATTGATCCAAACAAGTCAGAAGTGTCTAAGAGATAGTCTCTTCTACCAGTAACACTAGATCTTCTATCAGTAACCAAAACCTATCTGTCGGTAGCCAACCATAACCGCTAGTGTTGACATCAATGCAACACATAATCAATTCATCCATAATACCAACAAGATACACCTGATAGAAGGGGAGATGAGATAAATAGATAGAGGCTAAGATGGAAAGAATTAAGTGATATAGAATGTGTGAGAGAGAGAGAGAGGGAGAGGGAGGGGGAGAGGGAGAGAATGGGAGAGAGATACACTTGACATAGGAGGAGACTGGAATAGAGAGATAGAGGTAGAGAGGGAGAGGAACTTAAGAGAGAAATAATGGGAGAGAAAGAGAGGGAAAGAGTGTTAGAGAGAGAGATAGAGAGAGAGAGGGAACAAGACAAAGAGAGGGAAAAAGAGTTAGAGGGAAAGATAGAGAGAAATAATGAAAGAGAGAGACACCCGAGAGAGGAGGAGAGTGAGAGATAGATAGATAAAGGTTGATAGCAAGAGACTTAATAGAGAGGATAAGAGAGAGGCTTGAGAGAAAGAGAAATGGAGAGAGGGGGATAGAGAATGAGAGATAAAGGGAAATAAATAATTTTCAAAGGAAGAGAAGGGGAGGGAGAGGGAGAGGGAGAGAATGGGAGAGAGACACCAAAGAGAGGGGGAGAGAGTGAGAGATAGAGATAGTTAAGAGAGGGAGATAAAAAGAGATCCCAAGTGAAAGAGGGAAAGAGAGGGATGGACGAAAGAGAGAGAGAGAGGGTGAGGGATATGGGAAAGAGAGGGAGAGATACCTAAGAGAGGGAAGGAAGTAGAGAGGGAGAGACCTAAGAGAGAGAAAGTTAAGGGTTAAGGAAGAGATAGGGGGAATGTAGGGAAGAGATGAGAGAGATGATGCTGATATAAGCATGTTGATTACTAAAATTTGACTAAGTCTAAAATTTATATGAATACTCAAAAAACTACAATCTACATTATAACTCCAAGAGATTTGGAACCACTCTCAAACATTCTGACAATATATACATAAATAAAACTTAGTATAAGAAATACTTTTTTATTTCTTATACTTAAATGTTATATTTTATGTATATATTCCAAGAGAGATAACACTTTATGCATTCTAAGATGAAAAATGCTATGAAATACATTTGGCACACACCTTATTTGGTGTGCACCAAATATGGCGCACACCAAATAAGGTGCACGGCAAATGGAATTTTAATTTTTTTTCATGTGGAATGTGCCAAATTTGGCTAAATGTGCTGCATTGGAAAACACCAAGACCAAGGATTGAATTTGCCTTGGGCATCCAACCCAAAAGCTTGGTCACCCTTCTTAGGCTTGAGATGTGTTTTCCAGCGAATGTTGAAAATTTTCTAACATTTTTGTTTGTGCTCTTTGTTAGGTTTGCATGTGTTTTAATGCAATAAAAAAACACCATACAATCATCAAGATCTCTCTTAGATATCCAACCATATAATTCTTTTCACATTTTGATAATGTTAAGGTCTTCATCCATAATTTCTTTTGTTAGTGTGTCTAGCTTTTGTTAAAAACCAACATGTCATTATTTGGCCATATATTTTTACCCATTTATCGAATTTTGAAACAAATTACATTTTTAGAAACTAGACTCCATTCTACACAATTTTTAAAAAAAATCTGATTTTTAATTAGTTCTCACAAATTTTTGGGGGAGCACACTCAAATTTGTATTTTTTAGGATGTGTCCACTTAAAAAATTTGTAAAAATTTAAATATTGATAAAAGAATTAGCCAAAAAATCTGGCATAAACTTCAATGTGTTAGCTACTTTCTTACTACAATGATTTGCAAAATTTTAAAACAAAGTTGATGTTTTAGGGGCACCACATTTTGTGCTATGTTATTTTTTTCTAAAAAAATAGGACCATTAAATGTGGTGCCCCTTTTTTAAACCCTTAATCTCCTCCATTTTCAAAACAAATGAATAGTTTAGAAAGTAGAGTCAAAGTGCTTCAACTTTTGTAGATTGTTGCATCTTCAAATTTTTTATGTACCTATCTTCAATTTCTCATCAAAGTTTAGACTTTGCTGATTTTAGAAAAAAATGGCATCTTAAGACCACTTTTTCATCCTCCATCTTTGTGGACCTACCCATATGATGACCACAAATATCTAAAGACACTATCTCATTGAATTTATCACCTTCAAATCTCTTCACAAACTAATATTTGCACATCATAGTCTCAAATCTACTTGAATATAATTCACTTTTTCTTCTAATCAATTCATGCTCTATCCCACACACAACTCATACATCCACACTCCTTAAATGCAATTTAGATCATCAAAAAACCTAATTGAGAGTCAACCACCACCAAAATAAATAATATTGCATAAAGTAAGCCACTCAGACCAAAAATACTCAAAGCAATCCACTCCAAGAGAAAGAGGGGACCCAAAACTAGCATAATACATCATTCCAAATTGAATTCAGTGAGCTATACATGCTAACACATCCTCCAAAGTCACCATTAAAATATAACGTGTAGATAAACATTAAAACTTAGCAGTTAGTCAACCAAAAGACATCTTCCAATGCAAATTACCTAATGTATATCTCCACACTATCATGAGACCCATAACAATATTCTAACTCAACCTCTAATGCATATCTAGAACAAAATGTTGTTGGATATTGTTGGTCATTGTTGCTGCTAGGATATGTTTTTGTCATTAATGTCAACATATTCCTATGATTTATTCTGATGATTGTAGATTGGGAAGATCTTATGATCCGGTTTGTAGTGTTGGTTTGATGATCACTATTTTACTGAGTTTAGTATATCCTCCGATATTTTCTAATGTGATCAGATCTTGTGCTGAGCTTTTGGGATATTTCTTGGGATGGTCTTGTGTATCTTCATTTTATATGGATCGTAATTTGATGCTCCACAAGTTATCTTTCTTTGTGATAGTTACTGATTGGTTGTGTCTTGAGCTTTCAGATATTGACCGATGAAGATTTGAAAAGTGGTGTTGGTGCAACTATTCCTAATGATTCTAACATGTTGGATGGTGTTTTCTAGTCATTTCCTATTTGTTTTGGAGATCCACATTAATCGTTGTGTGAGTTTTTACTGGTTTCTATCAACCAATGATGATTTTTGTGTTATGCGGTTTTCCTGGTGGTGTAGCATGTTGCGATTGATCTTGGCATGATTTTTGGTGGTGTTGTGCATTTGGGAATTTGGTTTAGGACCATTTTATGCTATGTAAACCATTATATTGATCCGGTGGTCCATCTTTGTATTGTGTGATGTAATTTTGTAATGAGGGTTGAGGGTTTAGCTAACATTGTTGTCAAGGTTGATGAATTGTATATATAGGTGATACAGTCATGTAATTTGGGTATCGATGTTGTATCTACATTTTCAAAGAGATATTTGTGTGTGAACAAGTGATTTATCCTTCATTATTTTAGTTTGAGGTGAGATTGGTGTTGCAAGGCAAACATCTATACTTAACCGAAACTGTAATCAGGCATTTAGAGATGCTATTCTTTCAGTTCACTTCTTCCAGATTGTATTCCAAATTTAATTGTAAGTTACTAAGACTTCCATGAGGATTGTAGCCTTCTAGGAAATTATATTTTAGTAGTGAGCTCTAGTCAGTGTGCCTGAATGCATGTGCATTCCTCATTTTAACATTTTCACATACTACTGTAGAGTATCACCTTACTATGGGTAGGTTACCACCATAGTATTGTTAGATACTTGAAAAGTCCCAAAGATATTGAGAGGGAGGGGGTGAATCAGTGTCTAACCAGTTAAAAAAAGATTTAAACTTGTTTGCAACTGTATAAGCCAAATTAATATATTGGTAAACAAGTAATAATGCAATAAATAGAAATAACAGTATAACCATCAATGCACACCATAACAGAGACATTTTTAGCAAGGAAACCTAGTAGGGGAAAAACCTCAGTGGGATTTGTGACCCACAATATTTACTCACTGACCAATATGAATAAATATTACTTATACAGTAGGGGCTTGCACATACAGGAAGGCCAACAACCTAGAGCTCATTTCTCAATCATAAAATAGGAGTCACACTGACTACACCATTGGATGATTAAATCCAATGACAATGTAATGCTCAAAATAGCATCTATAATGTTGGATTCAGTACCAATTTAAGCTCTGCTAGATACCTTTGCCATAAACCTTTCTTCGCTCTGCTCTACTCTTATTCTCTCATAAAAAAATTACATCATAATACATATATAGATATTAGCTCTCATATACTGCTTATATTCATTACCTAATTACATTTCATTTCCTTATAAAATGGCATACAAGATCTCATACATATATGAGTCTTTACAATACATCATGTCGGCTATTCAATATAGTTACAATATAAAACAATATAGTTTCCATGTCGACTCAGAGTGTCGGTAAGATCTTTTATCTATGTAGAATGGATGCCAGTGAGAATAACCTTGTTGTGTCTACCGGTGGTAGTAAATGATGTTTGTTGCCAGTGTAACCTATGAACCATGTTACCAGTTGGTTGCCATCAATGATAACATCAACTATTTTGATCTAAGTGTATAATTCCAACAATCTCCCCCTCTGGCATTGATGGCAACACTCACGAGAAAAATCCAAAAACCAATATCCAAAAATAAGAGTGCTCCCCATGAGGAAATGATCCCTTCTGTACATTTTCTCCACACTACTACTCCCCCTCTGACATCAATGACAAAGGATGTCAAAAAAAGAATCAAAGAGTTCAAAATTATACCTCATATCCTATAACCGGTTGTGTACAATCTAAAAGATATCTACCAAAATCAGATTAAGACTCTACATGAATTTAGTGCTCTCAGAAATAATGGTTTCAGTCTATTGGATCATCCCGGTCGATAATGCATATATTGCTTTGATCATCTGTCTCCTTTAATTGTTGATTTAGATAGTGTTAGGGGTCCCACAGATACTGAGAGGGGGGGGTGAATCAGTATCTAACCGATAATGAGAGTTTCTTAAGTTAAAACATGCAGAACATAATATAACAGTGTACCGGTATGCAAGAAATAATGTAATAAACAGAATCAAGAACATCCACATGAAAAGTACACCATAACACAAGATGTTTAACGACAAAACCCAATGTGGGAAAAACCTTGGTGGGATTTATGACCCACAATATTCACTCACTAGCCAATAAGAGAATATTACTTATAATAGGGGCCTGCACATGCAGGAAGGCCAACTGCCTAGAGCTCACTGTTCAATGGGAAGTCACACTAACTTACAATAAGGATTATACTAATCTAATGACTTGTACTGCTTTACAATAGCATCTTCAATGCCAGATTTAGTACCGGTTCCTGCTCTGCTCTCTACATATACCCTTGACCTATAATTTGCACATTAGGTCTGCCTAATAATTTTCTTTCATGCCCTTACATCACTTCTACAAATGTCTACAATGATCTCCTTTATATATAAGAGTCATTTTACAATTTGCCAAGTTGGCTTACAATAATAAACAAAATATTACATAGCAAAAATCCTGTCGGCCTTTGTGTTAGTATACATCTTTTCTTCTATGTCGGTGCCAATGTAGAGTGATCTTTTGATGCCAGTGCACTCTCTTGCTTGTGTTATACTTTGTCGGTATGATGTCTTGCCAGTGCCATAGGATTGCAAGGTTGCCTTTGTAGTGCTTTGCCGGTATAATGTCTTGCCAGTGCCATAGGATTGCAAGGTTGCCATCAATGATAAAACCTTCAATCACATACAATGTCTCATTGGAGTGTCCATATGCCAACAATCTCCCCCTTTGGCATTGATGGCAACACTCATGAGAAATTTCAAAAAGTATCCAAAAATGTGTAGTCCAAAAATGTTACCAAAAATATGAGGGCTCCCCTTGAGCATATGATTCCTATGTTTTGAACATTCTCATCCCACTACTCCCCATTTGGCATCAATGACAAGGGTAGTAGAGTTTGTAGTTCATCTATCCATATCCTCAACCTTGTAGTTGGGTAGTTATTATCTGAAAAAGATCTCCCAAAATTAAGTTTAAACTATCCATAAACTTCTTACTATCTTTTATTGCTGTCTCAGTCCTCTTTACTATACCAGTGAGATCCTGCAAATGCTCTGTCGGTGTTTTGCTTCCCTGTGTTAGTGCCTCTGAAATTTGCTTCCACAAAGATGCTAAATAGTCCAACCTGGGACTCAGTTTAGATCTCAAATGTTTTGCCTTATTTATTATTCTTTCTTTTTCTCTTTCCAATTTGAGTAATTCTTCCTCAAAATTTGCTATCTTCTCTTCAAAAACTGATAATGAATCCAGTGAGTTGACAAAATTGTCTGCAAGCTTATTTATCTCATCTTGTGCCTTGCTTATTTTCTTGTCAATATCTACAGTCAAAACATTTGTTTTACATGTATCTTTATACAGATTTTTGTATTCTTTTAACAAACTACATAGTTCTAGTAGAAGTGTGTCAAAATCTCTGTTACACTTCTTTATTTCCTCATCAAAGAATTTCTGTTTTTCTTTTTCTACCTTATCCTTTATAGATTCTTCCTTTAGTTTCTAATTATTTTTAGAAATATATTTACACAATGTATCTAGTTGTCCTAAAGAATCTTTATTATCTATATTATAGTTTGGAGCTATTACATTCAAAATTGGTATAGAATCATCAATTGCTTTGTAGGCCTGTGAACCGCAATCAGTTATTTTCTTGATAGAATCAAGTAATACCTCAATCACATTTATTGACTTGAATGTTGATGATGATCCAACAATCTGAGTACCGGTTGAAGTAACCATGCTTGTATTGACCTCTGGTAGGTCAATTTGTGTCTGCATTTCTTTTAGCACTAGTTTTCCTACTTCACTACTTAACGATGGTACTGTTTCCTTGTGTACCTATTGTTTTGGAGCCTTTAGCTCTATTGGTTTCTCTGAATGTTGTGTTGTCTCAGTTTGTGCCTCAGTCTCTACCTTTTTCTCTGTATCCTCTATCAGTTTCTTTGTTTCCCCTGCTACCGGAGGCTCATTAGCCATATCTGACTTATTTTTCAGTTGTATTTTTATCTACTCTTATGTTGATCTTTTGGGTATCAACATTTACAGTATATAGAACTTCAGAATTGGGATTTTTATCCTCTACGTCCATACTTTTTGCTACCAGTTGATTTTCAGTAGTTGTAATTTTCACCGGTGGGGGTAGGTTGTCTTTAACTTTTATGCTTGGTGGTCCACCCACTTTGCCTTTCCCCTTGTCTCTATCTTTCTGATACACCTTTATAGGTTTAGGGTTCCTGTACTCTTCTTGTTTTTCCTTGTCAACCAGGAATATATCCCAACCATCTTCTATTTCCTCTGTCACTTCAGTAACTCTTCCTGCCATTAGTGAAATGTGCTAGTGTGTAGTAGAGAATAATGACTGGTTTGCCTGAGCAATCAAATTATCAATTTCCTTGGGAGAGTTTACTGGATATACAACAAGTAGTTTCTCTATTTTTATTTTCTTATCTAATTCAATCACTGCTTGCCTTCAGGCCTCAAGTCTTTTGAACAAATCATCAGGAATTTCATTTGCTACTTCCATCAAAAATTTCTTGTACATGTCCATATGCAGTATAACACTGTTCTCAACTTGTTCTTTCTCATCAACAGATAGAGTGTTATAAATTTTCTCTATGTTTTTCAGTTTTCCTTCCTATATGATTTCATTTAGCAATATATCAAGAGGTGCCAAGTAACTGTTTGTCCTTTTCTTTTTCTTTGGTGTCAGCTTCTTCTTGGGTGTGGCCTTTCTAACTGGAGATCTCACTACTTGTTGCTTTTGCCTTGTCCTTCTAGGTGAAGGAGTGGTTTCCGGTGAGGGATCTCTTTTTCTAACAACTCTTTTAAAATTTGTTGTCATGTCACCTTCCAAAGAAGTACCTACTGGTGATAGATGAGTTTCAGGTTGTGGAGCTACCAACTCATCCTTAGTTATGCTGGTTTTCTTTAATACATCTTCCTTAATGGCCTTTACTTGCTTGGATCCTTTCCTTACAAATGCCTCAACCTTCTTTACTCTTTTCTTTGATTGGATTTGGCTTTCTATGGTCTCAGCACTACCAAATACTTCTTCCTTAGGTTCATTGGGGGCTTGCAGAAGTGCTTTAGCATAAGTTTCAACTATGTGATCATTTGTCTCATAGCCCATCTCGGTTACCCAAATTATTATTGGGATGACTGCTTCCATCTAGATTTCATCTTTCTTAATAACAAAGCATATATCATCTTTATATTTGTCTACTATTTTCTGGGATAACCTTATTCTTTGCTTCATTTTGGTCTTCAATGCTTGGAAAAAGTCATGAATATGTTCTCCTTGTTCTCACCCATGGTATTGAACAGTTCAGTCAATTGTTTTCCTACCAGTATGTCATATCTAAGTTCTTTATAGCCTATATTGGGAACCTATTTTGTTATGTGTAGCATTAGGCATACTAACAAATTTCCAAATCTGAAAGTTCCTTTCTTGTCCTTCTTTATCTTTCCAAGGTTGTCTATTAGTTCATCCTTTAACCATTCACAAATGTCAATTTTTGCATTGTCTGTTACCATATCATAAGCACTCTTAATGCATAAACTTGAAACTGAGTTAAGTCTATTAGCATGAGTGGCTTTGTAACCTAATATCATACTTATGAATCTTACAATGATATCTTTTACATCATTAACCCTTAGAGATCTCTTATCGAATGTTGCACCAGTTAATTTTATAACTAGGTCATTTGGAACCTTCTTGGTTTTGTCTGGTCTCTTATCAATGGTCAGTAACCCTGTGACAACTTTCATAGCTTCCTTAGTGATCTTATGGATTGCATCTAACTAGAAAACTTCTCCATGAACTTTGCTTAAAACTATCCTAATCACATCCTTAGGGAATTCAGGAATGCTAAGGATTTCTGTGAATCCTAGGGTTTCAATAATCTTGTGTTCATCTTTAACATTGTAGGTATCATCACATATTATGGTTTTATACATGGTTTTGATCTTCTCATCTCCTAACTCTTCAATGTTGCAGTGGATGTACATTCTGGGGTCTTTAGCATATACAACTCCTTTAGGGATTTGAGAAAAAGCACCTAAGGTATCATCCTTCTTTGCTATCTCAAGAACTAATTGAAATATGGGCCTAGGTCTTTTAATTACTTCAACAATAGTAGGGTTTGCTATGTATTCAATTGCAGAGGTGGATGCCATGATTAAATACATTTTTTTGCCTTGGGTGGATGATTGCTTGGAGTGTGCTTGCTTCTTTCTTGAGAATGCCTTAGCTCAGAATCTTCGCACTCTTTGAAAATTTGAAATCATGGTGAAATGAAATGGAGCCAAAACCTTATTTTTATAATGTCTTTTTCGCCATCTACCACATTTATTGCATGTCGATTAAGTATTCACTTAACATTGTCTACTGGTAATAAGTAATTTTCAACTTCTTATCTCTAACTGAGGGAATAATTAGCACATGTGTCATTTGATTTCCAAACCCTCAAGGAAATTTTCTTCAATTAGATGAAGAACTTCCTACCAGTGGAGCACTGCTCTGTCCTACCAGTGAAGCATCACTTTGTCCTATCGGTGAAGCATTGGTTGGTTCTACCGATGGAGAAGTATTCCCAATATTTAGATCAGCTTTTCTAATCCATTGTTTTGAGAATTCTTGCTTAACCTCTTCAACTTTTTCTTTACCTTTCAAGCTAGCATTTTTGTTGTCTACCAGTGTTCCTTTACTTCTACAAAATTTAGCAATATGCCCAATCTTGTTACATGCATAACAAGTTACATTATTCTTCTGAATAGCTTTCCCATAACCTATGCCACTTTGTGTTCTGCATTGATTTGATAAATGTCCAAATCTTCCACAAACATAACATCTAACATTCATTATGCATTTTTCAGAGTTGTGACCAACTTTGTTGCATTTTGAACATTGACCGATGGGTGTATTGATATTCTAATAATTCCTAGATCTACATTCATTTTCTCTATGACCATACTTATTACAGTTAAAGAATCTTCCATTGAATTTATAAGCATTAGGTTGTCTTATCAGTTTACTGTGATCTTGAGTATTTGCAGTACCAGAACTTTCACCAACTTCAAAGCCAATTCCAAAAGTGTCACCTTTAGGTTTTTGATTCTTTAGCAAGGTACCAAGTTCCTCTGAGCTTTTCTTGAATTTTTCTCTGTGTTGATTTGTAGTTTCCAGTTCCCTTTCCAAGATTTCTTTTTGTCTCATCAGTTCATTTGAGTCATTCTGAGTATGCATTAGATCTTTCTTCAACATGTCATTTTCATAGCTAAGTCTTGTGTTCTCATTTGCTACATCACTTAGTCTTCTGGTCAATTCTTCTTCATCTTCTTCATGTCCTCAATTTCTTTGCAAAATCTCATAGTCATATCCTGCACTTCATTTTTTGTTGTCATGATCTCTTGTTTCAATTTGCTTATCATATCATTAAGTGATTCCTTTTCATCATTTTCATTTTGGAATTTTTCACAAAGTTCTCTTCTCTTATTTCTTGCAACAGTAAAATTTTCTTGAAGTGCCTGAATGATATCCTGAGCAACTCTTAAATCATCTTCTAATTTGATATTTTTCAATTTCTTTGCATCATAGTCTATAAGAGCTCCTTCAAGTTGCTTCATCAGATTTTCCATCTTTACCGGTGTCAAGATCTTCCTCAAGCTGTTAGGCTTCTGAAAATAGAGGACCAGGCTCTGATACCAATTGTTAGGGGTCCCACAGATATTGAGAGGGGGGGTGAATCAGTATCTAACTAGTAATGAGAGTTTCTTAAGTTAAAACATGCAAAACATAATATAACAGTGTACCGGTATGCAAGACATAATGCAAAAAATAGAATCAAGAACATCCACATGAAAAGTACACCATAACACAAGATGTTTAACGAGGAAACTCGATGTGGGAAAAACCTCGGTGGGATTTGTGACCCACAATATTCACTCATTGGCCAATAAGAGAATATTACTTACAATAGGGCCCTGCACATGTAGGAAGGCCAACTGTCTAGAGCTCACTGCTTAATGGGAAGTCACACTGACTTACAATAAGGATTATATAAATCCAATGACTTGTACTGCTTTACAATAGCATCTTCAATGCCAGATTCAGTACTGGTTCCTACTCTATTATTTACATATACCCTTGACCTATAATTCGCATATTAGGTCTGCCTAATAATTTTCTTTCATGCCCTTACATCACTTCTACAAATGTCTACAATGATCTCCTTTATATATAAGAGTCGTTTTACAATTTGCCAAGTCAGCTTACAATAATAAATAAAATATTACATAACAAAAATCCTGTCGACCTCTGTGCCGGTATACATCTTTTCTTCTATGCCAGTGCCGGTGTAGAGTGTTCTTCTGATGCCGGTGCACTATCTTGCCTGTGTTATACTTTGTCGGTATGATGTCTTGTCGGTGCCATAGGATTGCAAGGTTGCCTATGTAATGCTTTGCCAGTATAATGTCTTGTCGGTGCCATAGAATTGCAAGGTTGTCATCAATGACAAAACCTTCAATCACATACAATGTCTCATTAGAGTATCCATATGCCAATAGATAGCTCAATCTGTTGAGTTAAAAGGTTGTCCAAACTAGGACCAAGTTTATTTTTTAGCTCCTTGACCTTCATTCTTATCCTTGCTTTTTCCTTTTCTAATTTCTCAATCTTTTCTACAAAAACAGCCATTTCTTGATGAAAAAATGAAGTAAGTTTCGAAGAACCTATAATGTTATCTGCTATATCATTAATCTCTTTTTGTGTTCTCTTTATCTCTTCATCAATGTCCTCTATTAGGTGGTGAGGCTTGCATGCTTCCTTATACAATTCTTTATATTCTAGAATAGTGGAATTAAGTGTTGGTAATACAATCCTTAATAGTCTTATCAAAGAATGCTCCTTTCTCCTTGTTCACCCTTTCCTTAACAGTCTCTTCATTAATTTTGTCTACAGTTAGAATATTTGTGTAGAGCCCCTCCTTGATCAAGCTCCGATTAACTCAGTTGACCATGGTTGACCTTACTAATAAATGCTATAATTCAATAGGATTGGCTATGTTAGATAGATAGATTGGTGAGAAAAGTAATTGAACTAGGTTACTGAATCATTTCACCTTGAGGTGTACATTTTGATGTGTAATAGATACATAACTTTATATGATTCAGAATAGGATAACTTTGAGATGGTGTATGTCATTATTGGATTTACAAGACTTTACTATGATGATAGAAATAGGATGCATGTCTTATGTCTGGATCAAAATTATGAGGATTATGATAATTGCTTATGTGGATTTATTTGGATACAAGATATATCGATTTGTTTAAATGTAAATTGCATGCAGAGTGTTTGATGTGTATTCTTATTCATGTGTTTAATATTATATGAGGTTATTTGGAATTACTAATGTGTAATTGAGAGGCGCAGGAAAATTATCCATGTGACCATGGAAACATTATGGAGAACCAAACCTAGACCTATGTATGTTCGTAAAACCAGGGGTTGTCTATTTGGAGAGACAACACCTTGTATGTATTGTATTTTATTTGTAATATTAAATGATGCATGTGTGTTAAATTTTATTTGTTGATTTATTTGAATCCAACAAGAGACAAATTGCATGTGTAATTTTGTAATGTATTTTATTGTGTCGCTGGACACATGTGTTGATTTATGTCTTGATTTTTGACTTGTCTCTTGGAGGGAGTTTTTCAACTATAGCTTTTTCAAAAATTTGAATGTGTTTCTAAATTTTCCTTATGTAGAGAGTCTTTGGAGTGGTCAACTCAGGTTTGACCCGAAAGTTAACTTCAGATGGGTTTATAAGGGGTCAAATGGACTCCTAGGGGTAGTTTAAAGGTGTTTCCTTAAGCCCATAAGGTATACCTATGGGTTAGGAGTATTTTTAGGCATGTGTCTACTCCCATGTGACTGTTTAGTCATCCCCAAAAGTGGGTTTTATAAGATGTACGAAAATTGAAAATTAGAAGGTGTCATCCAAGTTAGATAACCTTCCCTTTTGATGAGAGATCCTTTTCGATATTGTTCTTACTTTTTCCTTTTTCAATTTTAGAAACCTATGAGAACTCTCACTGAGGTCTTCTTAGGCAAGAATGAGAGATTTTGTGGGTAATCACCCACTCTCCATTTTTGGAGACTAGGCATTTTGGAAAAGTTGGTTTTTGGATTCAAAATTTGGCTAAGTGTAGAAGGGAGGATTGTGGATTTGGGTAGCTCATCCTCAAACTAGTTCTAGCATACCTTTGGGAAAATTGAAGGTTGGTTCATCTCTTTTCTTTTTACGTTGCATGTCTATGTTGGAAAGTTTGGTTGTATGTGAAAATGAACCTCTTGTATTTTCTTTTGTGAAAACTATTATTATGCAATTTGTCTTTTATTTTTTTGTACGCATTTTCTCTATTTTTCTGAGTAACCAAGGCCTTCTACTCTTGGGAGAGTAGGATGGTCTTGCGTGTGGTAGAAGTTTGATAGCCCTCGAGTGAGAGACTCTCTTTATGAGAGCGAACTCAAGGGGTGTATTTGTGACCCTTGCTGCATGGCCTAGTTTGTGCATTTTGGGGTCATAAGGGGAGAAAGTATAGCATGAATGCCTTGGGGGGCATAAGAAATGTGGGGTTAATGATCCTATGAAATAACTTTGTTTGCCATGAGGTGGCACTGTATTCCACCATTCTTGCAGTCTCCTCAGGGTATTTGGTCCACTACCACCCTTGTAAAATCATCACATTTTGTGATGAAGTGTAGCCTTGGTTGGGAAAGTGTTGTTGAGTGTTTTTCCCTTGCTTGTTGTGTTTGCATGTCTATAAATTAGTTAGGGCTTGGTTCTCCAAGCTCGGCAGTGGCTTCTAGTAAGCCTAGGCTGGGAGGTGAGCACTCCATGGTCATAGCCTATGAATTATTTGTAGGTTGTTTGGAAGAAAAGAAAAGGACAAGTAGAAGTTGGTGGATTTATTTGTTTGCAGAAAAAGATTTGGGAATGAAATATTTTATATTTTAAGTTGCAGCAATGTAAAGGGAAACTATATGTTGTATGTATTTTGAAAGGAAATGTATCTATTTTATTTAAAGTCCTCATTTGATAGAAATGAGGGACTAGTTTGGGTATCTCCTCTGTTGTAATGTTGACTATATCATGCTTTAAAAATGCTTTAAATAAATGCATTATTTTTGTTAAATTATTATTGCATAAATGCAATATTTCTGTTGGGCTTTAGCTATGAAATGTTCTTAAAATATTAATGGTTGTATGCATGTTACTTTAGAAAGCAAGAAGCTCATTTTACCCCCCTAAGCATTTGGATTATTGGAAAAGAATGAAATAGGAAAGCTTGCATGTTAGTAAAAGAAAAATCAAGCATTTAGTCTCAATAATTTATTCTCAAATACATATCATGGTTTAAAGGATTTACATGTATATCTCGAAGGTTAAATTCAAATGATTCTAGATTAATATAGTTATAGTTTAAAATTATTTAATTCTATCATTTACTTATTTGCAGAAATTAAATCTAAAGTTAAATAGTCTATCTAATTTAAATAAAAACATATTTACATAGTTGGTGTATAAATTTATTGAATTCTGTCAATTATTTATTTGCAGGAAATAAATCTAAGGTTATATAGTTTATCTCAAATTTTAGCAACATGGAATTTAAAATAAAGTAAAAAAAAAAAAAATACATTATTCTAAATCTGAATATTTTATTAATATGTTTAAAAGTTCAAAAATATATATATATACAATGTATATTTGCATAGTAAAGCCAACCCTAGATAGCTTATGCATCTAATATATATATATATATTTAAACAAATAAAAAAATAAATAAAATAAAAAAATAAAAAATAAAAATTTAGCAAGATGGGGGGGTTTACAAGGCCAAACCCACTGTGTTTATACATAGTGGGTGACACGGGGGCCGTCACTGTGGGCAACCACAGTGGTCAGCTCGGGGGCCTCCCACTGTGGGTAATCACAGTGAAAGGGCACCTAACCCACCAATGTGTTTACCCACAGTGGACGGTGGCCGACCGCCACTGTAAGTAGCCACAGTGGTGTTCTGGGGTGCCCACCATTGGCGCCCTAATAGCCCTTCCCCAAACACTCTGCTGCTCCTCCTCCATGGCCGCTGCTCCCCCTCGGCCCTACACAGTACGAAAAAAATAAAAATAAAACCCTAACCGGGCTAGGGTTAGGGTAGCACAAAAAGAAAAGAAAAGAGAATATAAAATTTAAGGGGCATTTTAATATATATATTTTAGTTAGGGTTTTCGTGGATATTTATAATAATGTGAAAAGATATATATATATATATATATATATATATATATATATATATATATATATATATATATATATATATATATATATATATATATATATATATATATATATATATATATATATAGTTAAAAATATGAATGAATAAGGCAAATCGTAGATTAAACATTTTATCAGGTGTTTATATTTTACATAGGTTTTATATAAACATATGGGTATATTTAAGAATGATGTTTAAATTTAAAATATTTATGAAGTTTAATCTTTTAGAAAATTTTATAACAAATCTGGTATGTTATTTTGGCTATGAAAAGATATTTTTTTAGTCCACCTAAATAAAGGTTTTTGTTAGATTAAACTTTATAGGACAATTTTCATTATGGATTAAATTGACCCTTTAGTCGAAATAGTTTAATCACATTTTAATTATTGTAAAATAAAATATAGAGATTTATAAACTAAGGGCTAGGACTAATTTATTTAGTTCCTTAATATTATCTTTATCAATTAATTTAGAGATTTTTGCGTAAATGAGTTTATTTATTTATTTAATGGTAGGATTATAATAATTTCCTTGGTAGAGGATATCGTGGTGGAATTACATACTTTCAAAAATAAGTCCAAGACCTTGATCTTGCGAACTCATTTAGCCTAGATGAAATCTTATACTAAATAAAGCAATTAACATTTTAACATTTGACACTTCAAATTTCAAATGCTCGATTAATTAATATTATTACGTTAAAATCACAATTAATAATTAATTTATAGATGCAAGATTTAATCAAGTTATAAAGGAACAATGTGTTATCATGGATGGAGGAAACTTGTTAGGAGGTAAGTAATTATTATTAAATCAAGTAATTATATTTATGCCTATTTAGTAGAAGTTGATCTAATTAAGAATTATGAATTGCAACTTTAATAAAGGGGACATTCGATGTGAATATATTATTGTCCTTATAAACTCATTTTGTTTCATTTGATTATAGGAGTTATCATAATTTGTTATGTTAGGAATATCCTAACTTTGTCGTCTAGGAGTTTCATAGAAACCTAAGGCTTCTAGATAAATTTGTTCTATTCATCGCTCACATTAGAAAAACGTTTTATTATATTTAAGGTTCCACTTGGAGCAACCTGTTAAGTTGTCACATCTAATTAAGCATAGGTTGCATGCAATTAAGTGTTCAAAAAAAAAATTATTGTGTGTGTTTTTGCCCAAAAGTTTGGGCATGACATTTTGGTATCAGAGCCCTAGGTTCATACACCGGTGAACATGGGCTATATTCATAACTTAGTTTAACTAAACTATGGTTTCGAAGTATAAAACCTAGATGGGAAACTTGTGAAATAACAAAGTGAAACATAAGTGGAAATTTCTTCTAAATCAACAGATCAACATATATCAATTCAAGGGGTTCCAAGGGTCACTAAAAGCCCTGAAATTTGAAACTAATTAGTCATAATGTTTATGGCATAATAAGACCCCAAAGGCTACAAATTTTTTTAAATATTCTCAGTATTTAATAAAAGAAATTTAGATCATTAGTACTTATAAGATTACTATTCAATTGGAACCCAAATACAATTATTGTCCTAATCAAATCAAGTATGAGGAGTTAATTCTACAATAAAATACCTCTGATGGTAACTAAGAGAATACCATCCATCGAGGTATATTCTTGACTTGACAAGTTAAGCAAGCTAGTTAGACATAAGATGAAGGCGCAATAACCAAGATAATTGAGATAGCGACAACTCAAGTTAATTTTTTTTAAGCTATGTGAAAATTTTGGTGGTTCGAGGACCACGACTGCCATTTAAGACAACAATGAAGAAGAGTTAAAAGGTACTCTTGCAAATATTAGAAAGAAGCATTAACCTAACCTAATGAATAGGTGCCTTAAGAATGTGGTTAGGCTAGGTTGCTTATTAAGAACATTCGTTAGACAATCCTTGTAGCAACGCAGAGAAGCTAGAGCTATATAATGCTGAAGATAAGGACTACAATGATGAATGACAAAATCCTTGATAAGTGGACCCTAGCAATATTATAGATGAATTAACTAAGGAGAAAGGATACATGAACTTCTTGGGTTAAAGCATGTAATTGCAATAAACCCTAAGTTGATCCGTAGTTATATATTGGGGAAATACGCAAAATAAAGCCACAACTAGTTCCTTTATGGGAAGACAATCTTGGAGAAATTAGTGGCAAGGAGAGTAGAGACAATTTGGGAATCGTACAAAAATCTCTATCGAAGTGCAAGGAGTGTAAGAGTATTAGGATCTTATACTCAAATAATGAGTAACTAATATTCGTTCAAAACCTAAGGAGATAAATGCAACCCAATCATGGCTAGTCACTAGTTACAAGACAATATGAAACACAATTTAACTACTTGACACAACCAAAGTAGGTTTGTAAATTATGGCACTCAAGTGTGAAGGTATGCGAAAACATTAGGTATGGATGAAACAACATGTAGATGGAAATGGCTTATGGAAAGATAACATAGTAGTATTATAATATGAAGGTTTTAATGATAGTATAAGATATCTTATGAGAACATGAATAAGGAGCCGAATTATGTGGATTGCCAAGGGAGAACTTGGAAATTATGGTAGTCTTAAGACATTGGTAGTTATTGGACACCCTTATGTTATATCGTAATTGGGTAACATGATACTATGATGATAAGGTGGTTTACGTGGTTTGAAGGAAATTGTAAGTTGTGATATGCCGAGATTGGCCAGTAAGTAAATATAAATAGGTAATATGGAAAGACATAACTTATTTTTATCAAATTTTAATTAATAGGGTGAGTGTTGGTCACTTCTCGAGTGCACACCCCCTTGATATCATAAGTTGCATAAGGGAAGTAGGAGGGAATAAGTCAACTCTCCGCATTGTTTGAAATATGTCATGAAATGTGTCGGAAGGAATTAGTTGTCAAGCATTATTGTTTTTACTTGACAATTATTCCACCCCAAATGGTTCTTAACCATAAGTGTTAGTAATTTGGCAACATGCTCCCTATTGATGAGAACGAAACGACGATTAGAGGTGAAAATTCAAGGAGCTAGCAAAGGTGCTAAGAAAACAAATGATGTCCCTAGTAGAATTATATGATTACATTTTTTTTCAAATCCTAAGTGTTCCTAAGTATACAAACCACAATTTTGTGTCGAACTATCCACTACATGTGAGTAAGACATGAAAGTGTCAATGCATGAGTTACCACATAATATTGAACCAAGGTTTAGCATACTAAGAAAATCAATGGAAGTCTTAGAAGAATTGACAGAGGATGGTGGAGTTAGTGCAATCACCTGTTAGATATAATTATGGATGTTAATAACCCTAAATAGATAATGGAGTATGTCGGAAAGTATGGCTTGCGTTAGCAATCATGTGAAGGTTAAAATGGAACATGGTCTATAAAACGATTACAATCTCATATGTATAAGATATTTCATAAATAATAAAGGAATATAGATAATCTAAGAATCTCAAGAGTCTAATAATCACTTCCTAACACACTCAGGACATGTGATCTTGAGTGATGTGCTGTGGTTACTCCCTATAGCATGGCTAGTATGGTCATCTTGTTTCAAGTTTTGATTCGACTGTATTTTTTACTTTCTTTGAATAGTATTTTGCGATATAGGGGCTAATACTTTCTTTTTATTATTTATTTTTATGATGAAAGGACCACTAAAATTATGTTTCTTTTTATTGGAGCTGTTGCACTTGCCATGTTGCTAATTTTAATATCTTTCAATTGCAGGCATTTTTCTTCTTTGATTGGACTTGGTAAAAGTAACTTTTATTTTGATCTTTTAAAGTGCCAAGTGGTCATTTTGACGTTATTATAGCTAGCCCTAGTGATGTGATTTGTGTAATGTCTATCATGTTTGTTGAACCACTGATAGTGTGTCAAGGGAGAATATCGCAAGGAGTGAAATTAGGCACATAGAATAAACAAGTAATGTTATTTCGAAATAAGGTAAAGAAAGGAATATTCTCCTAAATAAAATTATTTGCGAGTAATCTAAGAAAGGAAATTTATAACAAAAAAAAAATAATAAAATATATATATATGTGTGTGTGTGTGTGTGATCTAGACCTAATGAATTGCAAAAGTGATGATAATTGCAGACTGGTAAATTTGGCATGTGTATGGAGATGATTGCGTGGATGGGATAAAAAAGAAATAATAATTATTAATTTTCATCACTCCCTTAGAATGGGGTGGTTATGTACCTTAATGTTTGGGTTTTGCGAATAATGTACCTATGAAACTAAAACCTTAGTGCCTAGAAATACCAAGCATTGTGGACCTTAGGAGTAGAAAATTTCCCTACTTATGGGTAGATTCAAGGAACTTAAACTTGAGTATTCCTTGTTGCCTAAGGATGCTAGAAGAAATCATGCACCTAGGGTGAGTTACCAAATATGTAATTAACCCCCTTATGAGGCACCTTGATGTAAAATAAGTAGATTCATTATGGATAAACTATGATGTCAATTCTCTTTAGTGGCAAGCATGGATGACAATTGCAGTGGGATAAGCATGTTTTACATGAACCGTTAATAAGTATGACTCCTAGAAATTAATAAGTAAACTATCATATGTAACCTTGATTATGGGAGTCGATGTGTGTTATTGATATAATTTGGATGGTGCATTAATGTAAGTTGTTTGAAAGATAGAATTTTGTAAACACCTACCTAAGATTGAAGGGAAATGTAAGAATTTAACCTTATGAAGATAGTAAGCTAATTACAAATAAATGTTGGTTTTGGTAATGCATCTTTCTAGTAGGCAAGATAAGATTTAGCGTAACCTTTTGAAATTGTGGGAACTGTTATGTCCCTATCTCGTATTCTTCTCATGCCACTTCCGAGAGTAGGTCGATCTCTAGGGGAGGAGGATGTAGAGCCCCTCCCCGATCAAGCTCTGATTAACTTAGTTGACCATGGTTGACCTTACTAATAAATGCTATAATCCAATAGGATGGGATATGTTAGACGGATAGATTGGTGAGAAAAGTAATTGAACCAGGTTATAGAATCATTTCACCTTGAGGTGTACATTTTGATGTGTAATAGAAACATAACTTTATATGATTCTAGAATAGGATAACTTTGTGATGGTGTATGTCATTATTGGATTTGCAGAACTTTACTATGATGATAGAAATAGGATGCATGTCTTATGTATGGATCAAAATTATGAGGATTATGATAATTGCTCATGTGGATTTATATGGATACAAGATATATCGATTTGTTTAAATGTAAATTGTATGCAGAGTGTTTGATGTGTATTCTTAATCATGTGTTTAATATTATATGAGGTTATTTGGAATTACTAATGTGTAATTGAGAGGCGCAGGAAAATTATCCATGTGACCATGGAAACATTATGGAGAACCAAACCTAGACCTATGTATGTTCGTAAAACCAGGGGTTGTCTATTTGGAGAGACAACACCTTGTATGTATTGTATTTTATTTGTAATATTAAATGATGCATGTGTGTTAAATTTTATTTGTTGATTTATTTGAATCCAACAAGAGACAAATTGCATGTGTAATTTTGTAATGTATTTTATTGTGTCGCTGGACACATGTGTTGATTTATGTCTTGATTTTTGACTTGTCTCTTGGAGGGAGTTTTTCAACTATAGCTTTTTCAAAAATTTGAATGTGTTTCTAAATTTTCCTTATGTAGAGAGTCTTTGGAGTGGTCAACTCAGGTTTTACCCGAAAGTTAACTTCAGATGGGTTTATAAGGGGTCAAATGGACTCCTAGGGGTAGTTTAAAGGTGTTTCCTTAAGCCCATAAGGTATACCTATGGGTTAGGAGTATTTTTAGGCATGTGTCTACTCCCATGTGACTATTTAGTCATCCCCAAAAGTGGGTTTTCTAAGATGTACGAAAATTGAAAATTAGAAGGTGCCATCCAGGTTAGATAACCTTCCCTTTTGATGAGAGATCCTTTCCGATCTTGTTCTTACTTTTTCCTTTTTCAGTTTTAGAAACCTATGAGAACTCTCACTGAGGTCTTCTTAGGCAAGAATGAGAGATTTTGTGGGTAATCACCCACTCTCCATTATTGGAGACTAGGCATTTTGGAAAAGTTGGTTTTTGGATTCGAAATTTGGCTAAGTGTAGAAGGGAGGATTGTGGATTTGGGCTGCTCATCCTCAAACTAGTTCTAGCATACCTTTGGGTAGATTGAAGGTTGGTTCATCTCTTTGCTTTTTACATTGCATGTCGATGTTGGAAAGTTTGGTTGTATGTGAAAATGAACCTCTTGTATTTTCTTTTGTGAAAACTATTATTATTCAATCTGTCTTTTATTTTCTTGTATGCATTTTCTCCATTTTGGGAGTAACCAGGGCCTTCTACTCTTGGGACAGTAGGATGGTCTTGCGGGTGGTAGAAGTTTGATAGCCCTCGAGTGAGAGACTCTCTTAATGAGAGCAAACTCAAGGGGTGTACTTGTGACCCTTGCTGCATGGTCTGGTTTGTGCATTTGGAGGTCATAAGGGCAGAAAGTATGGCATGAATTCCTTGGGGAGCATAAGGAATGTGGGGTTAATGATCTTATGAAATAACTTTCTTTGCCATGAGGTGGCATTGTGTTCCACCATTCTTGCAGTCTCCTCAGGGTATTTGGTCCACTACCACCCATGTAAAATTATCACATTTTGTGATGAAGTGTAGCCTTGATTGGGAAAGTGTTGTTGAGTGTTTTTTCCTTGCTTGTTGTGTTTGCATGTCTGTAACGTGTCTACAACTTGGTTCTCCAAGCTCGGGGGTGGCTTCTAGTAAGCCTAGGCTGGGAGGTGAGCACTACATGGTCATAGCCTATGATTTATTTGTAGGTTGTTTGGAAGAAAAGAAAAGGACAAGTAGAAGTTGTTGGATTTATTTGTTTGCACAAAAAGATTTGGGAATGGAATATTTTATATTTTAAGTTGCAACAATGTAAAGGGAAATTATATGTTGTATTTGTTTTGAAAGGAAATGTATCTATTTTATTTAAAGTCCTCTTTTGATAGAAATGAGGGACTAGTTTGGGTATCTCCCCTCTTTTAATGTTGACTATATTGTGCTTTAAAAATGCCTTAAATAAATGCATTATTTTTGTTAAATTATTATTGCATAAATGAAATATTTCTGTTGGGCTTTAGCTATGAAATGTTCTTAAAATATTAATGGTTGTATGCATGTTACTTTAGAAAGCAAGAAGCTCATTTTACCCCCTTAAGCATTTCGATTATTGGAAAATAATAAAATAGGAAAGCTTGCATGTTAGTAAAAGAAAAGTTAAGCATTTAGTCCCAATCATTTACTGTCAAATACATATCATGGTTTAAAGGATTTACATGCATATCTCTAAGGTTAAATTCAAATGATTCTAGATTAATATAGTTGCAGTTTAAATTTATTTAATTATGTCGTTTACTTATTTGTAGAAATTAAATCTAACTTTAAATAGTCTATCTAATTTAAATAAAAACATATTTACATAGTTGTTTTATAAATTTATTGAATTTTGTCAATTATTTATTTGCAGGAAATAAATCTAAGGTTATATAGTTTATCTCAAATTTTAGCAACATAGAATTTAAAATAAAGAAAAAATAAATAAAAATACATTGATCTAAATCTGAATATTTTAATAATCTGTTTAAAAGTTCAAAAAAAAAAATATATACAATGTATATTTGCATAGTAAAGCTAGCCCTAGATAGCTTATATATATATATATCGATATATATATATATATATATATCGATATATATATATATATATATATATATATATATATATATATATCGATATATATATATATATATATATATATATATCGATATATATATGTATAGATATAAATATATATATATATATATATATATATATATATATATGTACAGATATAAATATATATATATGTACATATATATAAACAAATTAGAAAATAAATAAAATAAAAAAATTAGCAAGAGGGGGGGGTTTACGGGGCTGAACCCACTATGTTTATACACAGTGGGTAGTGCGGCTTGAGCTGCCACTGTGGCTACCCACAATGGGCGACGCGAGCGCTGTCATTGTGGGCAACCATAGTGGTTGGCTCGGGGGCCTCCCATTGTGGCTAATCACAGTGGAAGGGCACCTGGCCCGCCACTGTGTTTACCCAGAGTGGGCGGCAGTCGGCCGCCATTGTGGGTAACCAGAGTGGTGTTTCGGGGTGCCCACCATCGGCGTCCTAACAACCCTTCCCCAAACACTCCGCTGCTCCTCCTCCATGGCAACCACTCCCCATCAGCCCTGCACAGTAAGAAAAAAAATAAAAGTAAAACCCTAACTCGGTTAGGGTTAGGGTAGCACAAAAAGAAAATAGAAGAGATTATAAAATGTAAGGGGTATTTTAATATATATATATATTTTTTAGTTAGGATTTTCATGGATATTTTATAATAATGTGAAAACATATTTATTTATAAATTGCAACTTTAATAAAGGGGACATTCGATGTGAATATATTATTATCCTTATAAACTCATTTTGTTTTGTTTGATTATAGGAGTTATCATAATTTGTTATGTTAGGAATATCCTAACTTTGTCGTCTAGGAGTTTCATAGAAACCTAAGGCTTCTAGATAAATTTGTTCTATTCATCGCTCACGTTAGAAAAATGTTTTATTATAATTTAAGGTTGCGCTTGGAGCAACCTGTTAAGTTGTCACATCTAATTAAGCATAGGTTGCATGTAATTAAGTGTTCAAAAAAAAAAGTTGTTGTTTGTGTTTTTGCCCAAAAGTTTGGGCATGACAATTTGAAGTAATGAATTTGGACAATGTGTCCAATTTACTTAAAGATCCGTCAATATGATCAACTTTACATGTCGATGCAATCATTTTCAAAATAGGTAAAGTATCATCAATGGCCTTAAATGCTAAGGTGTTGCAATCTATGATCCTCTTTGTGGACTCCAAAAGTACATCTGTCACATTTGTAGGTTTGTAATCCATAGTGGAAGTGCTAGACAAAGTGTGAGGTTCTGCAATTGTTTTCTTCTCATCTCAGGATTCTTTAACCACTTCTGCTATCTTGTTTCCATCATTGACCTCTTCTTTATTCATTGTTTCTTCCTTTTTCTCACTCTATTTTACAACTTTGTTTTCATCCTTACCATCATCCTTACTTTCTACCTTGTTGACTACCAGTTCAGCTACAATCTGTTCTTGTCCTTTTTCTGCTTTAGTTTGTGCTTCTATTTTTGCTTCTGTTGGTTTCTCAATGTTAAGCTAAGTATCATCAAGGTTGGTATTATGTTTCTTAGCTTCATCTAGTATCTGAATGTTCTAAGAGTCAACAGTGTTGACCGATGACGTAGAGACCTCAACATTTGTAGCTTCAACTATCTTAACCTTTGTAGTTTCCTTATCCATGACAATGTTAAAATCTTGTGTGTCAATGTTCATGGTAAAAAGAATTTTAGATTCCAAACGAGTGTCATCTTGTGTTATATTTTTTGCCTTCTCTTCTGATTGACTATCAATTTCTGTTGGTGCCTCCGCAGTTATTGGTGGGGTGTCCTATGCCGATGGAGGAAGGTTATCCTTGACCATGGTATCAGGTACATTACCAATTTTTCCTTTACCCTTATCTTTTTGATATACCTTGGCAAAAGATTTGTCTATTTTATGTCTATCGTTCTCTTCTTTCTTCTCTCTTTCCACAAAAAATATATCCCATTTATCTATTGTTTAATCTGCTATTTCTTTCACTCTCCCTGCCATAAGGCTAACCTGTCAATGACCACTCACAAAAAACTATTCTATTTGCCTTTGATATTAAGTCATCAATTTCCTGTTTGGAATTAACAGGATGCATAGCATGTAGAGCCTCTACTTTCAAATTCTTGTCTAATTTGATTAGCGACATTCTCTTAGCCTCTAACCTCAAATATAAATCATTACGTAGATCATCTATGACTTCAATAAGAACTTTCTTGTAGATATCAAGGTGCAAAATAATGCTCTCCTCAATGGTATCATTATCTGAATCTTTGAAATAATGATAAAGTTTATTCACATTACTAAGGTTACCTTCTTGTGTAATTTTATTGATCAGCTCTTCTGGTGTAAGAGTATCTGGTGCTTTAGGTTCTTGTTTCTTCTTTGGAGTCACTTTCTTCTTCTGACCAATGGGCTCTCTTACAGTCTATTGTTTCTTCCTTTGTGTCCTTGACTTCTTGGGAGATGGAGCAAGTGTTGGTGAGTGTTTTCTTTTCTTCCTATCCACTCTCTTGAATTCAACTTCCCTCTCATCTTTAGAATCAGATGAAGTATCCATAGGGGAAATGTGAGCTACCGGTATCTGCTCTAATTGACCTTTTGTCATACTAGCAGCAATACCACTAATATTCATCAACCCTTCTGTAACATCTTTTACCATTTTAGAAGCATCCTTCATAAATTTATCTATTTTCTTCCTCTGCTTCATCATAGCAACATCACTTTCAATGGTTTCAGCATTACCAAATATTATCTTTGTTGGTTCCGATGGAGCATCTAGGAGTATTTTAGCATATGAGTCCAAGATGTGAGAGTCCAACTCATATCCCATTTCAATAATCCATATAGTTCTGGATCTAACTGATTCCATCTAGATTTCATCTGTCTTCACTATAAAGCATATTTGTTTGTCATATTTATCTATGATTCTTTGTGGAATCCTTTCCCTTTGTTTAATTTTAGTTTGGAAATTCTTGAAATACTCTTTCACCAACTCATCACTGTTAGCTCCCATACTGGTAATTGCCTCCTTTATCTATTTTCCAATAGAAATATCATAGGCAAAATCCTTGTGTCCTATACAGGGGGATCTCTTTTGAAAAGTAAAGCATTAAACACACTAACAAAATTCCAAATTTGAAGGTTCCTTTCTTATCACCTTTGATCTTATGCAAATTATGTAATAGTTCATCCTTTAACCATTCACAAATATCAATATTTGCATTGTTCAATATCATCTCATGTGCACTATGAATGCATGAACTAGATACAAAATTCAACCTATTTGTATGACCAACTTTATAGCCAATGACCATGCTAGCAAATTTAACATTTTTATCCTTTATATTATCGACCCTAAGTGATTGATTGTCGAATGTGGCTCCAGTTAAGCTCATAACCTCTTTGTTAGGGATTTTCTTCTTCTTGTCAGGTCTACAACCAGTGGAGGGTAAACTAGTAACAACCCTGATAGCTTCCTTGGTAATCTTAAATATTGAGTCCAACCACATAAATTCCTCGTGAACCCTGCTAAGGACATAGCAAATGTCTTCATCTGAGAATTATGGCATATGGAGGATATCTATGAAACCTAAATCCTCAACTACCTTATGTTCTAGTTTTACTACCCCATTCTTGTCGATGATTACATTCATGTACATGTTCATCAAACCTTCAGACCCTAAAATTTCTATGTAACAATGTATGTATGCCCTACGGTCTTCAGCAAACGTGGCTCCCTTTGGGATTTTAGAAAATGCACCAATAAAGTCATCTAGTTTTGCTGTCTTAGGAATGATCTTGAAAATGGGTCTAGGTTGTTTAATATTTTCCACAATGGTAGGGGTTTCTACAAATTTGGGAACAGAGATGAAGATGCCGTTGCAAAAGATAAATACCTTTTAACTGTGAAATCCTTGAATTCTCTGAAAAGACCTTTGCTGCTTCACCTTTAAAATGCCTTTGCTCAGTTTCTCTCACTTTGAATGCTTGGATGCTTGATGAATTGAAATGAGAGGTTATAATGCCTTTATAACCAAAAATTGACTTACAACCGCAATAAATGCTTTGTTGGTGAAGTGAAAACTCCACATATCCGTCGATAAAGAAGAAATATAACTTCTTACCACCAACCTAGGGTAAATGAATGATTTTCAATTTGTTGTCTTACCCCTAAGGATTATTCCTTAGTTAGATGAAGAATCTCCTGTCGGTGTAGGATTACCCTGTTTTGTCAGTGCAGTGATAGATTCATCACTTCTCTGATCTCTCTTCCTAATCCATTGTTTAGAAAATTCTTGCTTGATTTTAGTTACCTTTTCTTTTACTTTGTTATTTGATCCTTTATTGTTCGCCTATACATTCTTACTTCTACAAAATTTCGCAATATGCCCAATGTTGTTACATGAATAACAAGTTACATTGTTTCTTCGAATATCCTTTCCATAACCTTGACCGGTTTGAGTTCTGCATTGATTAGGAAAATGTTCAAATTTACCACAAACATAGTATTTCACATCCATTCTGCAATTGTCTGAGTTATGACCATTTTTATTGCATTTGGAACATTGACCAATGGGTAAGTTTGTATTCTGATTATTCCTAAATCTGCACTAATTTTTTCTATGACCAAATTTATTACAATTAAAACATTTCCCATTAAATTTATAAGCATTAGGTTGCCTTACCGGTTTGCTATGATCATGATTGTTTGCAATCCTGGAACTTTCTCCATGTTAAAATCCAATTCCAATTGTTTCTCCATTAGGTTTCTAACTTTTCAACATATCATCAAGATTATCTAAACTCTTCTTGAATTTGTCTTTGTATTCATTTGCACTGAGTAGCTCACTTTCCAAAGTGCTAACTTTTCTCAAAAGTTCCTCTTTGTCATGTTGCATGTGAATCAAATCAGTTTTAAGCATATCATTTTCATAACTAAGGCTTTGAGATTCATCTAATCTTTCATTTAGTCTTCTAGCCAAATCTTCCTCATTCCTCTTTCTATCTTCAATATCCTTGCATACTCTCATGGTTAAATCTTGCATCTCATTCTTCATGTTACTGTTCTCTTGTCTCAATTTGTCTGTAATATCTCTGAGAGTTTATTTTTCTTCATCATCTTGATTTTGCAATTGCACATGTAGTTCTTTTCTCATATTCTCTGCTATAACCAGGTTACCTTGAAGTGCTTTGATAAATTCCCAAGTAGTCCCTAGTTCATCTTCTGATAGGGTTTACCTAGCTTACTCACACTTCACCTAGTTGGTGTTGCTCAATTCCACCAACCTCACCAGGTCTAGCTATGCTCCAAGACCACCAAGCCCTTCCCAATCTCTACTAGGACTTTCTCTTTCCCAATCTCAAGGTTTTTACAATAAGTGTTTGACAAAGAATCCTACCATTTCAATGTGTTTCCCATGTGCTCAATATTGCAATATTGACAACAACTTATCAATTTCTCACTTTTCTCCCCCATACTATTGTGATTCATTGTAGAGGTGTGGAGGTGGAATTTACAATGGAATGAATTCAATTTGGTCCATTTGAGGTTTTGCAATCTCTATCTTCCTTATCGATTTCATAAATTTGCCTAGAAATAGGGCTACAAGGACGAACCCCAATTAGGCCCCCTAAATCTGGTTTTCAAGGGTTTTGAGGGAATCGGTCCAAAAGACCTAGCAACAAGGTTTATTTTTCTCCAATCACTCACCCATCTTGTAGAGATTTTCTATATTTTAGCTTTCCAACTTGCCGTGCAGTGCCCTAACCCAAAAATGAGGGTTTGCTAGGTTTTCTAGGACTAAACCGGTAGTGACTGTCCAACTTTGTGAAATGGGAATCTAAAGGACTTTTCAAGGCTTCTCCTTTTAGTGGCAACTCTGTATGGACCTCATGAATCATCCCAAATTATTTGGTTAAGGTTTTGTATTCACCCCTGTAGTATGCATTCAATTTACACCCTGTTTCCTCTAGCCGGGTTGCACCTAGACTCACCTAGAACAAGGTGGAAACTATGATGAACTCCACTTCTAGAAATCCTCACTACATATTTGTACTATACATAGGGTTTCCTTCCATGTACCAATAGTCCATGATGGTAGCACAGAGGGATGTTATGGGGTAACCATTTTACACAATCTATTATTTACAAGCCAAAACTCATTGACCATCGAAACGACCATTACCTACTCACACTACCACCTACTCACAAAAATGCAAACCTAGAAAGAAACTAACTCAACTAGGTCTGCACTTGACTCAAATCAAACATTACACACACACCTTGGACCCTCCTAGATTCCTTTTTAGAAACCTGACTTGGCTAAGGTCAGTAAAAGTTAAAATTGTAGAAGGACTATGAGCCTAATTCCTAGGTGCCCCTACACCATCGTCTAGTTTGATTTTCTTCAATTTTTCTGAATCAAAATCTTCAAGAGCTCCTTCCTATTGTTGTCTCAAACTTTCCATTGGTACTGGTTTCAGAATCTTCCTCAAGTTGTTAAGCTTCTGCAAATAGAGGACTAGGCTCTGATACCAATTGTTAGATAATTGAACAGTCCCAAAAATAGTGAGAGGGGGGGTGAATCAGTGTCTAACTAATTAACAGAAGATTTAAACTTGTTTGCAACTTTATAACCCAAATTAATATATCAATAAACAAGTAATAATGTAATAAAGAGAAATAACAATATGACCATCAATGCACACCATAACATAGATATTTTTAGCGAGGAAACCTAGTAGGGGAAAAACCTCAGTGGGATTTGTGACCCACAATATTTACTCACTAGCCAATATGAATAAATATTACTTATACAATAGGGGCCTACACATGTAGGAAGGCCAACAGCCTAGAGCTCACTGCTCAATCACAATATAGGAGTCACACTGACTACACAAATAGATGATTAAATCCAATGACAATGTACTACTCAAAATAGCATCTGCAATACTAGATTCAGTATCTGTTTAAGCTCTTTCATATACCCATGCCATAAACCTTGCTTCGCTCTGCTCTGCTCTTATTCACTCATAAAATAATTACATCATAATGCATATACATATATTCACTCTCATATATCTCTTATATTAATTACCTAATTATATTTCATTTCCTTATAAAATGACCCACAAGATCTCATACATATATGAGTCTTTACAATACATTATGTCAGCTATACAATATAATTATAATACCAAACAATATAGTTTCCAGGTCGACTCAGAGTGCCGGTAAGATCTTCTATCGGTGTAGAATGGATGCCGATGAGAATAACTTGTTGTGTCTGCCGATGTCGATAAATGATGTATCTTGCTAGTGTAACCTTTGAACCATGTTACCAATTGGTTTCCATCAATGACAACACTAACTATTTTCATCTGAGTGTATAATGCCACTAGTTTTTTCCCTTAACTAGGTTTTCCATGTCAAAATCGTTATGTTGTGTGTTGTGATATTAATTTTCTTATATGTCTTATTATGACAGTTTATCAGATCCGTGTTTTGTTTGATATTCTGGTGAAGACTGATTCACCCCCCTCTCAGTCTTTCTTCTTGGTTGCTACTAATAATTGGTATTAGAGATAGATCCTCTGGTAGAAGCTTAACCACTTGAGGAGATCCAGGATGGCAACTCAAGGTGTTATCTTTAATAAGGACAATCTAAGATTTGATGGAAGTAACTAGAAAATATGGAAGGGCCAGATGGAAGTGCACTTGAAATGTCTTGGTGAAGATTATTGGAGCGAAGGAACCATTTCTTAGTGCCTTGACCAATTTTGAGATGACAAATGTAATGGGACTTCAAGATGCACATGAGATCTGTCATGCCCAAACTTCTAGGCACAAATGGAATAATTATTATTTTTTAAATACTTAACCTAGTACAACTAACTTATTAAAATAATGCAAAACTAGTTTAGTCTTAACTATGTTTTGAGTGAATCAAACAAGTAAATTAATTAGACGATAAATTATCTAAGTTGAAAGCGGGATAATAATTCTCCAAGAGAATTATTATTATCTCACCAATTAATAATTAAACACATTTAACAAAAATCTCTAATTAATTGATAAGGGTTATAATAACCCTCCTAAAGTCCTTTAATTGCCTAGGGTCCAAATTAATTTGCCCTAGCTCTTAGATTAAATAAACCTATTAAATAAATTTTCCATTAATTAAAATACCTTATAATTAAAAATTTAAAGAGGGGGCCAACTTGACCCTACATATGTCATTTTATTTCCCTAAGGATTTATCCTCCCAAAGAGTTTTTAAAACATCTTATTAAAATGCTTCTTCATACATATAATAATTGAAAGTGAATAAATTAATTTTAACATTAGCTATTTTAAATCCATATAAATATAAAATTTAATTACATACATATATATGTGTAGATAGCTATTTATCTAAGACATATATATATTTATATATCTAAGCAAGTGAGAGGGAATGTAAAAATATATTCACACACGGATATA